>NC_092280.1:8741300-8821300 GCF_036320965.1 Panulirus ornatus
GAGAGAGAGAGAGAGAGAGAGAGAGAGAGAGAGAGAGAGAGAGAGAGAGAGAGAGAGAGAGCATGGAGATAACCATACGCCTATTTCATCAATGTGCATCACCAGCAGCCAAGCAAACGAAGCATGAGGCCCAGATGTTCCACGTTCTTATTCTTTCAAGAAGCTTTTAGTCTGCTCGAGTGAGGCAAGGATTAATGATATCGTAACCCTGAGATAATTGAAGATGATCGGATGGACTCCTTCTCCCACGCAGTTTTAATCTCCACTATATCGCCGCTTAATCAGAGTCACTTCCATGAAATTCGGTCCGCATGAGTTACCCTCCCTTTCCTCCCTAATCAAGAGAGATCAACTTAACCTTGCTTTCCTCCTTAATCAAGAGAGATTAACTTAACCTTCCTTTCCTCCTTAATCAAGAGAGATTGCCTTCCCCTCCCTTTCCTCCCTGATCAAGAGAGGTTACCTTCCCCTCCCTTTCCTCCCTGATCAAGAGAGATTGCCTTCCCCTCCCTTTCCTCCCTAGTCAAAAGCGATCAGCTTATCCTCCCTTTCCTCCGTAATCAAGAGAGATTATGTCAACATCTACCGGTAGAAACTGATATCTCTCGCCAGTCAAGTTCAGAAACAAGTCTGTGAGGTTCCCAGCGCGCGAGCAAGTAGTCTCGGCGACTCTCTCCTGGAAATCACAACGGACTCGACGAATTCCTTCGCGCACGAGAGAACGTCATCCTTCCCTCCCTGTCTCTGGTCCAGACCCTCCCTCCCTCTCACCCGGTCCTTCCTGTCTGACAGTAGCGACCACGGGCAGACCCGACGATGGGGCCAGAAGACGGAAGAATGACAAGAATTCTGCCGGTTTGAAGAGGGAAGTTAAAGCCTCGCTGAACATGGCCCACTCACACACACACACACACACACACACACACACACACACACAGCCACGCAATGCCCACCCCCATCTCACCCTCTTTGTTACGGATTTTTCCTGGAGATCGTAAAGATGTATACGAACGTGGACTGTCTTTAAAGGAAAAGAGGAATACACAGGGATGGTAATTATGGGTGGTGGGAGGATGCGGGGTGGGCGATAGACGGTGTGTAGGTGGTGAGGGTGGGTCGGGGCCGCCAGCGGTAGCGGCCACGACAAGTTTGGGCTTTGGGTGGTGGGCGGTGCTGAGCGTGCTTTACCGGCTGCCGCAGCAGCCCTGTGGCCCGCGGGTGGCCTGTCATCACCCACACACACACACACACACATACACACGCCATCCACCCACCGTTAGCTGTGGCGAGGGAGGAAGAGAGTGATGATTGATCAGGAGACGAAGGAGATGGATGGAGGGGCGGGGGGAGCCGGAAGAGGCACTCGAGTGGTGTGGAAAGAGGGCAAAGAAAGAAGCGCAAGAGGACGCGAATATGTCTAGCGGAGTCGTTATGAAGTCAGGAATTACAAAGGAGGTAGTGAGAGCATGTGGGGTATGGCGTGGGAGGAAGATGGTGGTGCAGGTGGAGTGAGGGACCAGAAGGTAGGAGAGCTGTGGTCGGCAGGGTCAGGTAGCTGGACGGGGAGGGAAGGGTTTAGGAGGGAGAGAAGATAAGAAGCAACAGAGGATGGTCGGGGAAGAGAGAGAAGGAACAGGAGACTTGAAGTGGTAGAGAAGAGGAGGAGATTTTAAAAGAGGAGTGAGACAAGTGTATTATGAGGGAAGGAGAAGGAGGAAAGTAAAAGAGATGGAACAAGAGGAGGATCGGAATGGAGAAGAAAAAAGGAGGGGCGTTTCGGAAGGTGGGGAGAAACTGCGGAACGAAACATTGGAACGTGACAAAAAGATGCAGAGATAAAGGGAAGAGAGACTACAGCTTTACTGACGATAAGGTTATGTAGGGACTGAAGACCACTGAAGAGGAGAAAAAATTTGTCTTTCGAGGGTGAGAGGCGAGTCATAGATACTACAGCAACTGAGGGAAACGATGGAGAAGACTGGGAGGGCAATGAGGAGATGTGGACATATGAGGAAGCAGTAACTGGTGTAGTTGGAACGGTGAGGAAGGGGTACGACGTGCCCATCATCCAGGGTTTGGGGTTGGGTCATCATTACGTAAGAGTCATCGTAAGTGTCTCGCTCTGTTATCTGCATGCTGGATCAGGCTACACAGCGACTTACTGTATTTGCTTCTATAAACACACACACACACACACACACACACACACACACACACACACACACACACACACACACGTGTGTGTACATCCTCGCTGAACTTAACTACCAATGACCGAAGCTCGTCCACCACTTCCAGTTCATCATCAGCAGAACTCATCCTACTCTGTGATCCACGATTCACTGAAACAAAAGAAGAGGAAAAATACAGCGTTTGGCTTGAACTGGCGTTCGCTTTCAGGATCCTGCACCTGACATGCGTCATCGAGACGGCCCACCGTTTTACTTAACTGTTCCTCTAGTGGAGCTCAGGCTACAGCACCATGTACAGTCACCAAGTGTGGCAACTCTCATGCTATCTCTCCGTGGTGAAGCATCACGCCGCCACCGTCACCGTACCTCGCTCTCATCCCACGCCATGCCCAGTCTATGACGGATAACCACCGTCACATGACGCAGACTGGACGCCCGGCCCACGCTCAGTTCAGGCCTCTGCTTCATGCCACCACTGACGCTCGCACATGCGCTCCTGCCATTCTGAAAATCCTACTCTCCGGCCATCATACGTTTTCCATACTCATCAAATAGAATCGTATATTTCCAATGTGCCTCCTTACTTACTTTTTTCTTTTTTTCCAAAAGAAGGAACAGAGAAGGGGGCCAGGTGAGGATATTCCCTCAAAGGCCCAGTCCTCTGTTCTTAACGCTACCTCGCTAACACGGGAAATGGCGAATAGTTTGAAAGAAAGAGTATATCTATTTATCTATCTATCTATCTATCTATCTCTCTATCTATCTATCTATATATATATATATATATATATATATATATATATATATATATATATATATATATATATATATATATATATATATATATATATATATATATATATATATATATTTATATATATATATAAATAAATATATATATATATATATATATATATATATATATATATATATATATATATATATATATATATATATATATATATATATATATATATATATGTATATATACATATATATATATATATTATCCCTGGGGATAGGGGATTAAGAATACTTCCCACGTATTCCCTGCGTGTCGTAGAAGGCGACTAAAAGGGGAGGGAGCGGGGGGCTGGAAATCCTCCCCTCTCGTTTTTTTTTTAATTTTCCAAAAGAAGGAACAGAGGGGGCCAGGTGAGGATATTCCGAAAAAGGCCCAGTCCTCTGTTCTTAACGCTACCTCGCTAATGCGGGAAATGGCAAAGTTTGAAAAAAAAAAAAATATATATATATATATATATATATATATATATATATATATATATATATATATATTATCCCTGGGGATAGGGGATTAAGAATACTTCCCACGTATTCCCTGCGTGTCGTAGAAGGCGACTAAAAGGGGAGGGAGCGGGGGGCTGGAAATCCTCCCCTCTCGTTTTTTTTTAATTTTCCAAAAGAAGGAACAGAGGGGGCCAGGTGAGGATATTCCGAAAAAGGCCCAGTCCTCTGTTCTTAACGCTACCTCGCTAATGCGGGAAATGGCGAATAGTTTGAAAAAAAAAAAAAAAATATATATATATATATATATATATATATATATATATATATATATATATATATATATATATATATATATATACACTTTCTTCTTAACACATACTGTTCTCTCCCTAAATCCTCCTCGCTCCTCACCAGCAGTGTTCAGTGGTCCTTGTATCGCAGTCAGACACCATGATACCGTACCCTTTACTATGCCATCTGTGTCAAGGAGACTCCTTCCTCTATGACATATTTCCAGTACAGTGGAACAAGTGCTAACTTCGTCCAGTTATCAGGAACATGACCAATCTCTCTCTCTCTCACACCTCTCTCTCTCTCTCTCTCTCTCTCTCTCTCTCTCTCTCTCTCTCTCTCTCTCTCTCTCTCTCTCTCTCTCTCTCTCTCTCTCTCTCTCTGATTAGTTTAATCATTGTCATGACCTCCCTGTCCTTTAATATTTGAACTGTGTATTATCAGGCAAATGACTACCTGAATCTAATATACCGTTCATTATCATTATTGCACACACACACACACACACACACACACACACACACACACACACACACACACACACACACACACGCACGCACGCACGCACGCACACACCCACACACACACACACACACACACACACACACACACACACACATACATACACATTTGGAGATCGAGAGTTATAAAGACAAGTTCTTTAGTGTATACTGGAAAGTTTTATAGCCAAGATGCCAATGAGAACACACTCGTATCAGAGGTAGCTCGCCGCCGTACTCTCTCTCTCTCTCTCTCCATTCTGACCGTCCTCCCTCTTTTTTGCCGTAGGACGACCAAAACTGAGCACGCTATCCAAGGTGGGGGACGCCCCACTGAATTATACTGAGAACTGTATCCTTAGACTAAAATTCGAAAGCCAAGCCTACGGTATGACTCAAAAACATAATCCACACCATTTTTCTCCTCCTGTGCACTGCTTCCTCAGCTTTAGGTCACCAGAGATTATGATGGCACTTAAGTGTTTTATTTCCTCACTTGCCTTTTGCTGCTCAGCAGAATCCGTACTGTGGCTTGCCCTTTCGACTGCGTGTCGTCAAGTGTTCTGTGAACTAGTAGCCCACGTGAGGGCGAGGCTGAAAGGAAAAGATAGCAACCCGTGTCAGTGGAGTGACACCTGACAGCCACTGAAGTGTTTGGCTCACTGTCTAGCCGAACGCTGACCCTCGCCGATACCCAGGCGGGTAGTACAGGTAATATGTACCTCCCTGGTCGGTGGCTGCCTACCACCCGACACCGAGAGAGAGAGAGAGAGAGAGAGAGGCAAGGTAATGACTCTAGTCCCGCATTTTATAGGGGCTCGTGCAACTTCGACGGCCGCGCTCTCCAATCAGGAGCAGGGAAACTATAGACTCTTTTGGAGTTCAGTGAAGATGATGCTGCCTCACCGATTGCGATTTTTCACTCGTGGTGTGACCACATGCTGGCGGAGTCCGGTAACATCGGCTTTAGGGGTCTCATATATATATATATATATATATATATATATATATATATATATATATATATATATATATATATATATATATCATACAAACCTCCAACAGCCAGGATCGAACCCGGGACCCCTGTGCAAGAGGCAGGCATGCTAACCGCTAGGCTATGGGTCTGGTTAGCATGCCTGCCTCTTGCACAGGGGTCCCGGGTTCGATCCTGGCTGTTGGAGGTTTGTATGTTCTATGAAGGTGAGCGTTCATATGCACTTTATTCGTATATATATATATATATATATATATATATATATATATATATATATATATATATATATATATATATATATATATATATATATATATATATATATATATCTTTCTTTCTTTCTTTCAAACTATTCGCCATTTCCCGCATTAGCGAGGTAGCGTTAAGAATACCTGGCCCAATTCTCTGTTCCTTCTTTTGGAAAATTAAAAAAAAAAACGAGAGGGGAGGATTTCCAGCCCCCCGCTCCCTCCCCTTTTAGTCGCCTTCTACGACACGCAGGGAATACGTGGGATGTATTCTTTCTCCCCTATCCCCAGGGATAATATATATATATATATATATATATATATATATATATATATATATATATATATATATATATATATATATATATATATATATATATATATATATATATATATATATATATATATATATATATATATATATATTTATGGTCCGAATATCTGACCTAAGGCCATTTTCTTCTATTGATCCTTATCTAAAGAGACTGAAGGGGGACTCTGCCAGATGCTTATCAGGGCAGGCAAAAATGAAGATATTGACCATCTATCAAGGATCTCCTCTTTCTTTCTTTGTATCTGAGCCACCAGAAATCACTGTGCTGGTTTAATCATCCAAGGTCTGTGTTTTAGGTTACATAATGTTGGGGAGGTTTTGCTGTAACGTATGGACAGAATGGGGGAGAGGCCCAAGGGGTCGTGTTGTGAAGACGAGAGATCACGATGGGTCAAGTCCTCTCTGACCTCTACAACAGCGTCAGTAGAAGATCTGGTCCATTTTCCTCCCGTTTTCTTTATTTCCTCGAAAACGACCCCGTCTTCTCCATAAGACCCCGTGAGACATCCAGGCATGCGAGACCCTCGTAGAAAAGTGGTCGGCGGGGGTCATCACTTCCAGCCGCCCGCAGTACAGAGTCTAGAGAGAGAGAGAGAGAGAGAGAGAGAGAGAGAGAGAGAGAGAGAGAGAGAGAGAGAGAGAGAGAGAGAGAGAGAGAGAGAGAGAGTCTCCACAGGTGCAGGTTTCCAGGACGCTCTCATGGAATCCAGCAACACGTTTATGGAAATGAGGCGGGCATAATGAGGCTCCGTGGCTGGCACCTGAGGGCCACATAATGCCCACTCCAGGTGCTGCCACCCCGAAGGCGGGAAGATCTCTGCCGCGGGGGGACACACAGAGGCCACGAAGGATCCTCCAACCGCCTCACACGCACGGGGATTTCCACCATACGCGTAAAGGCTTCTTCTCTCTGTCTCCTCTCCTCCTCCTCCTCCTCCTCCAGACGTAGACCTTTCTGCAGGTGGCTTCCTCAACTCGGTCACGGTGAGGGTTTGCACGTTAGGTATGTCATGTCGAAGATATTTATTTGCTTTTTGTTCTCGTCAGCCTTCCTTACGAGAGGCGAGGGTAAGATATTTCTTTTTGTCCAACAGGCGAGGTTCCCGTGGCAAGCTGATTTGCATAAGTGCTATCATTCGGCTCTTTTTTTTTTTTTTTTTGGTCGCCTGTCGCCACACTCGCACACACACTCGCACACACACACACACACACACACACACACACACACACACACACACACACACACACACACACACTGCAGGTGTTATTTGTCCATATGTACGTACACATTGGGTTAAGACATGGTCCATATGTACAAGGTTGAGAGACGTGGAGACTACACGAGTGTTGAACTGTATCCTCGCAACAGACAAGCAGTAATCACACACACACACACACACACACACACACACACACACACACACACACACACACACACACACACACACACACACACACACACAAACACATTTATCTTCCCATCCCTATCTCTATACATTTCCTCTGGAGTCTGTATTATCAGAGCTGTCATTAAGCGTCCCCTATGAATAAAAGGGTTACTTAGGGAAGAAATGCGAATTACCTTAATTGTACATAAAAAAAAGTAATCCATTGTGTTTTTTCGTTGGCTTTAGTTTTGTTTTTTTTATTTACTGCGCCCGTCGTGCCCTGGTAGTCCCCATATTATTCGTCTGCAACATAAATCATTCATCAAATTATATTGTCATTGATGAAATTGAGCACTGTATCCAATCTTGCCCTCACTCACATCGTGTCTTCCTTGGTATTTGATCAAATCATCATTCACCGAGGCAGATCATAGCCTGAACCTCCTCCTGGAGCTAGCAGTAAGTGGACGAGGTCACCTCTAGTTATCCCAGCTAAGTAGATATTTAGTTGTTGAATAATTATGTAAATCGGTATTCGGGTGATTAATCGAGTTTATTATCATCCACCCACCCGTAGAAATGATCAATCATACGGGTCGTCACTGTAGGCACCTCGGGGTCACTGTTGGTGTGTCTGGCACTGAAGCTCTGCCGTGGAGGAGCGTGTTGAGGAGGAGAAGTTGTGAGGAGGAGGACGAGTGTGAGGAGCAGGAAGATTGTGAGGAACAGGGAGTAGGAGTGTGAGAAGCAGAAGTGCGAGGAGCAGAGGAAGTGTAAGGAGGAGGAGTGTGAGGGGTAAGAGGAGTGTGATGAGCAGGAGGAGTGTGAGGAGTAGGAGAAGTGTGAGAACGGTCACTCCGCCAGAGGTGAGGTCGACCACCACACCCCCTCTTCCTGTCCCTCTGGGGTGGTCGGAGAACCATGGAGGGAGGATGCTAAACCTTCCCCCCAGAGCAACACATGCTTCACCTTCACCTGCTACAGGACCCTGGGGGTGTTATGCATCATGAATAAACACTTTTATGCTGTCGGGCGACAAGATCCTCATATGTCTCGTTCAAGAGCGACTCTCTCCTTCACGATCCAGCAAGATGGCTTTGTGTCGCCTGTAACGCTCGCTGTATCCCTCGCCATTTTCAACCAGTAGTGAGATTTCTACCATCTTCTCCTGTTGCAGGGGCCGCTCTTCGTCGAACTATGGGGATCTACGTAATCAAGAAGTGCACTACTTTCCCTCACCCGTCGGAGAGGCTTTATTCCTTTCCATTACTTAAAAAGGAGGCTTTCTACCCATTCTCCTACCTAACCAAGAGGTTCTCTACCTCCGCCCACCTGTCGTAGAGACTCTGTGCCCCGCTATTACCTAACAAGGAGGCTCTCTACCCACCCTTACCTACTGGGAAAAAGACTCCTCTTCCCCTAGTTAACAAGGAGGCTACTTACCCCTCTCCCACAGGGTAGAGAGACTCGCCCGTCGCTTGGCCTGAAGGCTTGCATGTCAACCCCGTGGGGATGAGACGCCCCAAGAGGTGGCACTCACCCTCAGCCGCTTACCCTGGCTGGCCCGACCTGCCGAGACGTTTCCTGTGGTCAGTCCGGCTCACATGTTATTACTGTGTTACAAGAACACCAACGTGACCTGCTGTATAAATAGCCGCATATCCTGTAGGAGCTCTTCTTTTTTTTTTCCTCTCTATCCCCCTCCGGAGGGCGGCTGGTTTGTCCTTTTTGTCCCTAGTGGTGTAGTGGGATCGTGAGACGTTGGATAGATTCATGGTAGAATTGTTCATTAAGGGACACCACTCCTGCCAACGTATGAAGGATTTCTATTTTCTCTTTTTTTAATTTGAGGTAACGAGGACTTAAGCCGTGTCGAACACCTTCATTATCTCGTAAGTAAGGAAAGCTTTACATTTGTCCTGTAGTTCCTGACGAGGCACGGACGAAAACCTGCCCCAGTCGTGACCGTCTCGGATGAACGGAAAAATGAAAACCGTGAGAGAGAGAAAAAAGGAATAGGAATGAATATGAGCTCCTCAAATCTGACTTTCAAAGGTGGAAGGGTCAAAGGAAAAGGGGGAAAAAAAAGACAAAAGAAGAAATTTCTACAGCATTGCTCGGTGGGTACCATAACGGTCAATCTGCGTATGGCTAGTGTCCGCAAAGAAGCTATGGGAAGCAGTAGCCAATCTCATGCCTTAGCATCCCATCCACGATGGCCTGGGACACACGCAGACAGCGTGGCTACAAGAGCCACCCGAAGTGAACGAGCAGTGCCGGGGGTTCGCTACCTCTGTAGATAGGAAAGAGTTGTTCACGAGAAAAGTAATTTCAGCATCTAATCAACGTCCTCAGCTTCCAGGGGGCAAGATTGTTATGTCCACTGTGTGGGGGATGCCCAGGTGGAGTGTGTGGTTATTCAAAACGTGAGTGTGTTCTTGCAAGGTCGAACTGTAGTGTTTCTAAGCCTCATGGTAAGAAACGAGTCAGATTTGTAGAGGCACAGGTAGAAATTGTGTTCCTGCACCGTTAGATTTACCCGGTTATTGCTTCCCCATTACGAGATGCTACACAAGTCGGCATTGAGAGACGAAATATGTTCAGTGTGAGAATAAAGAACAAACATAGGAGTCAGGACGGCGAGGAGAAACGAACTGAATTATGTAGTGGTGTCATCTGCGTAAGGATGAGTAGGGTTGATAGTCAAGAAAATATTCATGGAGAGGAGAAAGAGGGCAGGTGATAAGAGAGAACCCTGAGGAACGCCATTGTTAACCAGACAGGGGTGAGAAGTTGTTTTGTCAGTCGATGGAACGAGTAGAAAGGAAGCTGTGCTTGAGGGAGCAGAGAGGAGGAAAGACAAAGGGAGGACGTTTAGAAAGCAGTGATTAATGCCACACCTTGCTGAATTCCTTGGAGAAGTCGAGGTTCACAACTAAAGGTGTACTGAAATCACCGAGAGAGGAGGACCAGAGGTGAACCACACAGGAGAGAACAACAGAAGACCTGCACCAAGAAAGCCGTATTGATCTTAAAAAAAAAATGTATTTAAGAAAGAGATATTCAAGGAGAGTTTCAAAAACTCTGAAGATAGCAGACACGAGAGCGACACAACTATAGTTAAAAGCGTTGGAGTGGTCACCTTTCTTAGGGATTAGCTACACCAAGGCATGCTTCCCAGAAAAAGGAAAAGTATGGGGTTTTAGACAGAGACGAATCAGGCTAGCAAAGAACCGGTACAAGCTTAAAGGCACACTCCCTCAGGAAACAAGAAGGCATGCCATCTGGACCATATACCTTACAAGCCTGTAGTTAGGAGAGGACTCTAAAGACCTTATGCAAAAACATTGTAGAAAGCATAGATTCAGTGCGGTGAGGTAGAGGTGTAGCACTATATATGGATCAGCCAAGGGTAGATTAGGGTGGGGTGAGGTTGGGGGAGAGGATGCCAAACAGGTCGGCTATGTCAGCTGTGGGGTTGGCTACTGATTTCTTGCGTCAGGAGAGAGGAGGAAAGGTTATGTTGCAGGGGAGTTTGGAGGTGGTTTGGAAGATTTATGGAAGTCATATGGAAAGAAGTCTTTCTTATGATGGCATGTTTGATGAAGAAAAGCAGCTTTTCAGCGATTGTGAGCAGAAATGAAGGCGAGATAGATATACGACTCTCAATCTCTGATGCAACAGGCATCAAAAACAGAGACAGCAGACTTACAGAGGGTCTAGAAATACTAGACCATCTGCCTTCAGAGCTGGGAGGGGAATAGGTGTGTTTGTACAATAGGAAGTCTAGGCGCCGTCCTCGCAGCGGAGACGATGGTAGATACCGCAGTCAGAGTAGATAGTGAACCGGAGAACCAACCCTGGACAGTTGGGTTTCAGAGAAGGGAAGATCAGGTGAGGAAGTAGACGCACGGTGTTTGGTTTGAGGCTGCGGATGTTACAGAAATGGACAAGAAAGGAGTCAGTCAGGGGAACTCGGGGCATCATTCAGCTCCCCTCGACAGGTTACATCGTCTCTGGTCAGTGCCGGGAAGCCGTTGGTCTGAATGTGCTTTCATGGATTTCATGTGAATTGAGGAAAGAATGACGAGTCACGTGAGAGACGGAGAGAATGTGATGCATCATCTCCATCAACCGACATGATCATCTGGCAGGAAAGCAAGCTAAAAACTTGGACCGGGGAGGGAAATATAACAGAGTCACCGTATCGGTGGCTCACAACCTTGTTGTCATTACCTCTCCCAATACCCACAGGTGGTGGTACCCCAGCCCCCCTTGGTCGGGGGTTGCTTGCGACGTACAACCGAGCAACTGACGACGCAATCCTGTTCTGCAGGGGCTGATCTCTTCCACGAGGACTTAACTGTAGCTCCGCGCTACACCCAGCGTTAGTGAATGTTATCAGAACAGATGAGAATACCCACGTATATCTGGGTAACATGTGATCACGAATGATCTCTTGTTATCAGGAATCTTTTTGTGAGAACAAGTGTGGCATCTTCTCGTTTCTTTGAAAGTGAGGGGTCGATATAGAATTCAGGTTTGGTGCCTTTGATTTCTTTTAGAGCAAGTTAAAGATCTCAACAAGTGTAGCTTACTTAGATTTAAACCTGTAGCAAAGATGTGAATTCTTTAAGTACAGATGTGAAATCTTTACTTCAAAATGGATCTCTTGGTATATGTGATTGTCGTGGTTGGTGCACATGTGTAGTATAGACGAAAACCTCCTCCGAGTGTGGCGTGAGACGTACCCCAGGAAATAGCCAGCAGAGTCCACATGTTAATCAGGTGAAAATATATTTGGCCAGTGTTAACTGTATCAGTGAAGATGTTGGAGAGTAATTTACCCAAAAGCTTTCCAGGCTGCACAAGGCACAAAGTATATATATATATATATATATATATATATATATATATATATATAGTGAGAAAGACTCTGGTAGTTAAGCGTGTGGACGTTTCATTAAACCCTTGTCTGAGAGTTAGTTGCTGTAGCCATGAACGGGGATGCTGCTTATAATGGACGTTCCGTTGTGCCACTAAAATCTCACTCGGGCCCAATGTATTTGACAGCCACCAAGTCGTCTGCTGCAGTAAAACTCTCTCTCTCTCTCTCTCTCTCTCTCTCTCTCTCTCTCTCTCTCTCTCTCTCTCTCTCTCTCTCTCTCTCTCTCTCTCTCTCTCTCTCTCTCCTCGAGGCCAACATTCCCTTGCATAACACGTAACCTTCGTCAGATAAGATGAGGACGAAGAGAACACCTTTCGATGTAGTGGATTTCCTCCTCTCACTTCTTGTCTTCCTTGATCTCTTATCAGTGCGATGATTATTGCGCCTCCACCTCCCCTTCCTCACACACAACCCCGTACGATGCTATGATTGTATATGATAATCGTCCCCTACTAGTGACGGGGGGTCGATACGTGCTTTATCAAAGATGAGGAGAGAGAGAAAGAGGTGTGTGTGTGTGGGGGGAAGGGCTTGAGGGTTTAAGTAGGAGAGGGATGAACACACCTAATTACTTAGCGGAATTCGGTAACAAGCCCGAGCTGGAAATCCTCGTAGGAGCTTGTTTAATGAGCGTCTTGTTGAGATTTTATTATACCAGCTCCGCCACAGCTGCTGTCTTGTGGTTCCCCCTCGCGAGAAATAACGTGTCAAGAAAAGATTCTTTTCCACCCACTTTTTTTTTTTTGAACTCCTGCTTTCGAGCCTGTCGTATGACCTGTCATATGACTCAAGCATTATCTTCCACTTCCAGTGCCCAGAAATCGTCTGTCAGTCTGAACAGGTCGTAATGATTTCAGAAAATAATTTTGGGTTTTTTTTTGTTTCTTTCCGGGGTTATTATTTTCCATCATCTAAAAACTGAAGATTTTATGCTTTTCTTTTTTTTTCGTCTTGTGTTGTAGAGTGAATGACTACATTACAATGCTCGGCGGAGGAAGAACGCCTCAGCGAGGGTGTACTCAGCCAGGGAGGAGGACCCAAGAGCCTTGTTTGACGACTAGGGTAACTGAGGACGACTTAGAGGAGTGACATGGCACCACGGCTGATGATCCCTTCTCTCTCTCTCTCTCTCTCTCTCTCTCTCTCTCTCTCTCTCTCTCTCTCTCTCTCTCTCTCTCTCTCTCTCTCTCTCTCTCTCTCTGTTAGCGGGGGAAAGGGGCAGGGGGAGGGGACTGCTGCTGCCAGCTGATGTGTTCATGTGTTCCTGAGAGAGAGAGAGAGAGAGAGAGAGAGAGAGAGAGAGAGAGAGAGAGAGAGAGAGAGAGAGAGAGAGAGAGAGAGTAAAAAGAAAAGAAAGAATCATCTTTGATAATTATGTCAGGGGTACATTTAGTTACTTTTTAAAAAGATTTGTCGTTTTTTTTTTTCTTTTACATGAGTGGATGTGTATTTCACGGCAATAGAGGTGGAAGAAAACATCACGATTTAATATTTTCCCCACGAAAAGATTGGTGGAAGAAAAGAAAAAAATTGGCAGCAAATGAAAAACATTTATACGTAGGATTCGACCCTCCCTGAAGTTAGTGACGCCCAAGTGGCGACGGTAGAAAAAAAATATTTTACATACCACAACCGACCAGTGTCAGCCAACCCCCTGCCGCTGGACGATGACACTGACTCCACCCACTACCTATGGAGAGCTCCCTCTTTCTAAGCCATCCTTCAATAGCCATATGAATACCATGCAACGTATCAAATTAATCCCACACCAACGTCCTCCCTCCATGCAGAGAAAAGACCTCAGCGTTGATCCACGACAAGTACTGCTGTAGTACGTAAGATGCGAGTGTGGTCCCTCACCTTTGCTCAGTCCATGTTAAGCTGCACTCGTTTGTCACAGGCAGGAGTTACAGCCTCCCACATGCAAGGCAGAGAACCTTGTAAGATAACACCTACTCATACTATGTGACAAGTCACTTAAGCGGAGGGCACTGGGCTATTTCGTCGACGTACCTTGGTATTTGAATGTTTTGTTTCATAGGTATAATAACATTGTCTATTTCTGATTCATCGCAGGTTTTATAGTTCTTTGATGTTCTAATTTCAGGTTATTTTGCGTCATATACCAGTTTCTTGCCACCATAAGATTACACAAAACACACACACACACACACACACACACACACATTATATTTATATATATATATATATATATATATATATATATATATATATATATATATATATATATATATATATATATATATATATATGACATTTTTATGATCGCCATTTCTCGTGTTTTTGAGATAGCGCGAAGATCAGAAGAAAAGGCTTCATTTGCTCACATCCATTCTCTAGCTGTCATGGAAACCACAGCTCACTGCCTACTACCAGGCCCCACACACTTCTCCATGGTTTCCCTGGCTGCCTCATATGCTCTCGTTCAGTCCATTGACAACACGTCGCCCCCTTTGTAGCACATCGCTCCACTTCACTTCTATCCCATGCATCCCTTTTATCCTCCTGTATGTTCAGGCCCCGAACGCTCAAAATGTTTTTCACTCCATCCTTCCATCTCCAATTCCATCTCCCCTTCCTACTTGTCCCTTCCACTTGATAGAGAGAGAGAGAGAGAGAGAGAGAGAGAGAGAGAGAGAGAGAGAGAGAGAGAGAGAGAGAGAGAGAGAGAGAGAGAGAGAGAGAGAGAGAGAGAGAGAGAGAGAGAGAGAGAGAGAGAGAGAGAGAGAGAGAGAGAGAGAGAGAGAGAGAGAGAGAGAGAGAGAGAGAGAATATCTGTGAGAATCAGATTTAGGGTGAGAGTGGCGAAGACAGAGGTTGGATGATGTCCGGAGATGAAGAAAGATAAGCGTCACAGAGAATTTGTGGTTAAGATGGAGGGCAATAGTGACCTCTCCAGGTAGCAGGAGTGGTGATGCTGTTAGTGGTGACTACGTAAGGCATTGGTGACCTCCCCAGGTAACAGCTCTGATTACGAAGGTGGAATGGTGACCTCTCGAGGTACCAGAGGTAGTGATGATGTTAGTAGTGACGAAAGAGGGGTCTATGGTGACCTCCCCAGGTACCAGAGATGGCGATGATGGTAGTGGTGACCACGGAAAGGCATTGATGACTATCCCAGGTAACACCACTGGTTACAAAGGAGGAAGGGTGACCTACCCAGGTAAATGGTAGTGATGATATTAATGACGACGATAGAGGGGGTTATGCTAGTGATAACCACGTATGGTCACTGGTGATGCTGAAGAGCTGGGACAGTGCTGAAGAGTTGGGACAGTGCTGAAGAGCTGGGACAATGCTGAAGAGCTGGGACAATGCTGAAGAGCTGGGACAATGCTGAAGAGCTGGGACAATGCTGAAGAGCTGGGACAATGCTGAAGAGCTGGGACAATGGTGAAGAGCTGGGACAATGGCTGGACAATGCTGAAGAGCTTGGACAATGCTGAAGAACTGGGACAATGATGGAGAGCTGGGACAATGCTGAAGAGCTGGGACAATGCTGAAGAGCTGGGACAATGCTGAAGAGCTTGGACAATGCTGAAGAACTGGGACAATGCTGAAGAGCTGGGACAATGCTGAAGAGCTGGGACAATGCTGAAGAGCTTGGACAATGCTGAAGAACTGGGACAATGCTGAAGAGCTGGGACAATGCTGAAGAGCTAGGACAGCGAGAATAGTGTGAGACGAGATTATAGGGGAGTAGGGAAGGTAGTTGATAGAGGCTGTGGTTGACAGGTTCCTGGGACTATGGATGATAACTACGACAGGGCTGGTGGCTGCGACAGGGACGGGCGGTGAGAGGTCTAGGGCAAAGTACAGCTACGACAGGGACGGTGGCTAGGGGTCCCCCAGGACTAGTGGGTCGGTAGCTACGACAGAGGCGGTGGCGAGGGATCCCTGCGGTGGCCGGCCGGCAGGTAGTGTGATGTGGAAGGGTTGATGAATGTAATCGCAGATAACCCGCTCGTTACGGCAGGTATCCCCGACCTGCCTTGTATCTCTACCACACCAGCACCACCACCGCCACCCTGGCTCGACCTCTGGCCCACCGCGCTCCGGCCCGCCTGCCACACTCACTGTATTTATCCGGTTTGCAGATTATCGATGAAATCCGACTTTATGCATAATCGTCCCACATAAGAATTACAGAACTATGTTCGCCCTTTTCTTTTTGTGTGTGGGTGTGATGTTTGCGTCTAAGGGGGGGGGAGGATTCTCTTATTCTTTTCCCAACTTCTAATCCTGTGTGGTCTGGAGAGAGAGAGAGAGAGAGAGAGAGAGAGAGAGAGAGAGAGAGAGAGAGAGAGAGAGAGAGAGAGAGAGAGAGAGAGAGAGAGAGAGAGAGAGAGAGAGAGAGAGATGTTAGATAAGTCTCTTTTTTCTGTCTCTCTCTCTCCACATATACATATGCACTTACTCGGGCAGTGGTCACTTGTGGCCATGAAAGGTCATACACGTCCTTTAGCTACAGCCGACTTGGGGCACATTAGCTTGACCAGTGGTCAGTTCCAGTCATGCAGGGCCCGAGAGCAACACCTGTGGCTGGACAAGATCGCCAGAGAGCCGGAGTGGTCCCATATTCATGGCAATTGTGAGGTCTCTCCTTGGGTCGTTCCCAGGAACGGTTTTGCACCTCCAGAGAGAGAGAGAGAGAGAGAGAGAGAGAGAGAGAGAGAGAGAGAGAGAGAGAGAGAGAGAGAGAGAGAGAGAGAGAGAGATATTGAGTAAATCCCCGGATGCTCAGGCGTCAGTTCGTGGTGACCTCAAAATTACGGAGAAATTAAAAAAAAATTAATGTGAATGAATCGGTGGGTGTCATGTGAGGTAGCAGCCGGACCAACCCTTTTATGGAAATAAGGTCTGGTTAATAGGCAGGCTCGGGAGGGCAGTGCCCGCAGGACAGAAGATACACACGGTCACATCCCCAGCCGAAATCATGCAGCCCCGACCCCCATCCCCAAGGTCTCAATTCCTAGGCCAGCAGCTCGACATTTGACCCTTACGGTGAGGAGGGCTACGGGGTCTGGCCTGCGGGTGGTGATGGCATTGCATGCTATTCGCAACATGTGGGGGAGAGGATTATCATCGGGTTGGTCAGTACGCCGCAAAAAGACCAACTGTGAATTAGACGAGTAATGAAAGGGATGCTTGGGACGGCCAGTGTCATCGGGCACATTTTTCGAGGCTTTGGAGAGCTGCCCGAACTGCCGGCCGGTCCCTCCTGCTAATTTTTTTTGTTGCCACCTTTCGGGAGGGGGGTCAAGACGGAGCACCGTTGCTCCTGTTAGCTCTCTCTCTCTCTCTCTCTCTCTCTCTCTCTCTCTCTCTCTCTCTCTCTCTCTCTCTCTCTCTCTCTCTCTCTCTCTCTCTCTCTCTCTCTCTCTCTCTCTCTCTCTCTCTCTCTCTCTCTCTCTCTCTCTCTCGGGGTGCTAAGGCCAGACCACCTCGCTTGGAACTTGGGTCTCTGTGGTATGTGTATCTGTGTAATTCTGTGTAACTCTCTCTCTCTCTCTCTCTCTCTCTCTCTCTCTCTCTCTCTCTCTCTCTCTCTCTCTCTCTCTCTCTCTCTCTCTCTCTCTCTCTCTCTCTCTCTCTCTCTCTCTCTCTCTCTCGGGGTGCTAAGGCCAGACCATCTCGCTTGGAACTTGGGTCTCTGTGGTATGTGTATCTGTGTAATTCTGTGTAACTCTCTCTCTCTCTCTCTCTCTCTCTCTCTCTCTCTCTCTCTCTCTCTCTCTCTCTCTCTCTCTCTCTCTCTCTCTCTCTCTCTCTCTCTCCTTTTTTCTCTCTCTTTGTATGTTATACTTTTGTATGCAGAAGAGAATAATGCAAGTTGCTTTAAAATTTCTGACAAATGATATGATTTAAAACTTTTTAGCCAAAGATTGGCACTGGTGCTGTTATGCAAATAACAATGATAACTGTAATAATTAGATTTACGGTAGATGACTGGTATCCCATTTTCTGATAACTGACATACCATGAAATGATCTAGTGTTGAAAACTTATTATGTGACATTGATTGAAACCTTACACCTGGGTTTGTTTATGGATACTTGTGGAGGCAAAGTTCACTAATATGAAATTCCAGATTACATGATCCAAGCTGGACACTACAAAAGGCCGAGCTATCATTCTGTACTGCTGTATCTTGGAGGAAGATGAGATGTGATGTTGTATCCGCGTCTCAAGCGGTGCTGTGTCTGTATCCTGGACATAAGGAGAGACCATAAGCCGTATACATTCCCGTGTTAAGTGGATGATACACTTTTGGCTGTATCATGTAAGTAAGGCACGTGTTAAACGACCTATGTATCCCACGAGTTACGTTTTACCATCTCTGTTTCTTGAACTAAGTATTAGCATGGTGACGCCTCCCTCTCTGTCTCTATCTACCTCTTCCTTCATAGTCTTAAAGTATGACGTCCTGAGCCACTTCGCCACTCCTTTCGTTTCACTGTGTCTTGTCTCCTCGCCTGCCAGTCTGTCTGTTTACCTCCTGGTCCACATCTCTCGCCAAACAGTTGGTCTGTTTCTTTGGATTTGTATCTGTGTTCGATATATCCCCCTTCGTCTGGCTGTGTCTGTCTGTTTGCTCACTTCTTGGTTAGAAAAGTCGCTCTCTTTGCGTTCTAGTCCATAGCTTTGCAGACTGATAGTCTGTTTCTTGGTCTGTATCTGTGTAGCACTGTTTCCTCCAGTCTGTTTGTCTGTCTATTTGCTCACGTCTCAAGTAGGAAGATATTTGGCTCACGGTTCATCTGCTTGTCTCTGAGGCTGTCGCGTCATGATGTGTTTATTCCCACCACTTTTCAGTCTATATCTTTTCCGTCCATCTTTCAGTATGGTTCCTAAGGTCGGTGGCATCGGACGCGCGATCAAGAAGTCACCTTCGGCAGAAGGCAGTGTAGCATCATCGTCAACAGACGGAAAGGAATATAGTCAAGGAAATCCCCCATCACCATCATCACCATCATCACCATCATCACCATCATCATCATCACCATCATCATCATCATCACCATCATCATCATCATCATCACCATCATCATATTCCCAGGTCCGACAATACAGAGTTTAGAGGACCTTCCACGAGAGTACTGCCGATGTTCACGCCGAGGGTCGTCGTGACCCGCTGATCAGCGATAGAGGGCGGTGCGTGCGATGCGCCGCAGCGACTGAAGCAACGCCTCGGACCTGGTTGGGCCACGAATCCGTCGGCGGGTGAGGTAGCCGAACTGCTTGCACGTCCACCCAAGGCGCACTCGGGATCACAGCAAGCACGACTCGGAGAGAGAGAGAGAGAGAGAGAGAGAGAGAGAGAGAGAGAGAGAGAGAGAGAGAGAGAGAGAGAGAGAGAGAGAGAGAGAGAGAGAGATGAGTGTTGGACCATTGGACGTCCACCGGAAATACCAGCCAGGTATGTACCTGCCAGCAAGTACCGGACGGTGGGAGGCAGCTCGGACTTGCATCACGGCCGCAAGAAACGTCCAAGTCCTGCCGTGCCAACACGTCGATGACGGGGTAGTAGAGGCGGCCGTCGCCCACCAGGTGGTACCTGCTCACAGCACGCCCTTAGGTCCGCACATGAGAGGCTGCGTCTCACGCTCGTGCGTCGGAGGGCGTGGATCGCGATGTGTCTCATTGCCTCTCACGGGCTTTTGCGAGTGTGTGTGTGTGTGTGTCTTCTGCAAGCTGCTCCCGACGGAGTACCGCTGTGTTATGGCGTCTGATTGCTCACAATAACGTTTACGAGTGTAGCTGTTCAAATCCTTACAGATTCAACAGGATCACATTTCAGCGCTTCTTTTTTTTCTACCTCGCTGGCTTTTTTCTACGCGTGTTCGTTAAGGTTTCCTTGAAAAACATTTTAAGATTCTTATCTCGTCAGAGATATCAGGTTTTATGCCAGAGTACGGATGGGCTGAGGGTTCTGGCCTCCTTCCGTACCAGTCTGGCACATCTGTCCCTCAACCCTGTTAAGATAGAGGGCAGTCTCCTAACTCATGCTACTAATATAGGTTCTCAATCAAAGAAAGATTTCTTGCCTTTTAGTATGAGAAATAATTATGCCTCACACCTGGTCTGACAGACGTTATCTTCTGCCGGGCCGCATACAGGAACATACATTAACGCGATGTAAGAAAGCACAATACTCCAATCTTGGAAGCACAGAAAATTCCCATTAACAGCGGACGTAAATCTAATACTGATATTGCACGAAGTGGAACTTCCAGTCTCACTGGCTTCCCTCAGTGGTGGAGGAAACTAAACACAGTGGCAATAATTAAACCCGGGATCACCGCAGCATTATCCAAGCTGACCCCATTGGCCTCAACCCAGGTGAGCGGACGGTAATCACCAAACATCAAGATATTAAGGTTGAAATGGATAATGAGCCTCACTGATGGAAATCTGGCTAGCCGTCCTAGTTATAATGAAAGGTTTACCAAAGGTGGGTGTGGATTAATGGTAGTCACCCCTTCAGTTCTGTTTACATTTATTAGCGGGAAGTGCTGACTGGCTGGCTACTGTGGTAGCGAAGTGTGCTTGTTACAGCGGTGGGTCGTCAGCTCCTTCAACACTCGCCTTAGTATTTGTTTACGAATGTTTACTGTGGATTGTGTGAAGTAATGTATATATCTAGGGTTAGGTTATGGAAAGAGACTGTTGTCATAGTTCAGGTA
Organism: Panulirus ornatus; assembly: GCF_036320965.1. NCBI lineage: Eukaryota > Metazoa > Arthropoda > Malacostraca > Decapoda > Palinuridae > Panulirus > Panulirus ornatus. The sequence goes on from NC_092280.1 coordinate 8,762,155, forward strand.
AGGGAACTGAGTATTTTCACCCTTGTATACACACATATATATATATATATACACACACACACACACACACACACACACACACACACACACATATATATATATATATATATATATATATATATATATATATACACACATATATATATATACACACACACACACACACACACACACACATATATATATATATATATATATATATATATATATATATATATATATATATATATATATATATATATATATATATATATATACATATATATATATATATATATATATATATATATATATATATATATATATATATATATATATATATATATATATATTTATATGTGTGTGTGTGTGTGTGTGTGTGTGTGTATATATATATATATATATATATATATATATATATATATATATATATATATATATATATATATATATATATATATATATATATATATATATATATATATATATATATATATATATATATATATATATATGTGTGTGTATATAAGGGTGTGTGTGTGTGTGTGTGTGTGTGTGTGCGAACGTGATATGTGGATCATATCGAAGAGTCGCTGGATAAATGATGAAATGATATATCAAAAATAGAGTCTATTCAACAAGGTGTGCGAGGGGCGTAAGCCCCAGAGAGTTTAGGGTAATACGACTGAACACAAGAGTGGAACTATGAGTGACTGTGCTGGTCCCAGAGGACCGGCGTGTCTGGGTATTACTCATTGTCTTTATGAAGAAGTGTTAAAGGTTTGTTGTGTTGCATGTACAATGCAGCAGCCGTCAATATTATGTGGTTTTGCGTCATTCTTTATGGCTTCCATTCTCTTCTACGAAAACAAGTTGAGATGGAAATGCATTCATAGGCATTCTAATTTCCATGTCTGATAAGTGAAAATATCTATTGTCTTATATATATGTATATATATATATATATATATATATATATATATATATATATATATATATATATATATATATATATTTATATATTTATTTATTATACTTTGTCGCTGTCTCCCGCGTTTGCGAGGTAGCGCAAGGAAACAGACGAAAGAAATGGCCCAAACCCCCCCCCATACACATGTATATACATACGTCCACACACGCAAATATACATACCTACACAGCTTTCCATGGTTTACCCCAGACGCTTCACATGCCTTGATTCAATCCACTGACAGCACGTCAACCCCGGTATACCACATCGCTCCAATTCACTCTATTCCTTGCCCTCCTTTCACCCTCCTGCATGTTCAGGCCCCGATCACACAAAATCTTTTTCACTCCATCTTTCCACCTCCAATTTGGTCTCCCTCTTCTCCTCGTTCCCTCCACCTCCGACACATATATCCTCTTGGTCAATCTTTCCTCACTCATTCTCTCCATGTGCCCAAACCACTTCAAAACACCCTCCTCTGCTCTCTCAACCACGCTCTTTTTATTTCCACACATCTCTCTTACCCTTACGTTACTCACTCGATCAAACCACCTCACACCACACATTGTCCTCAAACATCTCATTTCCAGCACATCCATCCTCCTGCGCACAACTCTATCCATAGCCCACGCCTCGCAACCATACAACATTGTTGGAACCACTATTCCTTCAAACATACCCATTTTTGCTTTCCGAGATAATGTTCTCGACTTCCACACATTCTTCAAGGCCCCCAGAATTTTCGCCCCCTCCCCCACCCTATGATCCACTTCCGCTTCCATGGTTCCATCCGCTGCCAGATCCACTCCCAGATATCTAAAACACTTCACTTCCTCCAGTTTTTCTCCATTCAAACTCACCTCCCAATTGACTTGACCCTCAACCCTACTGTACCTAATAACCTTGCTCTTATTCACATTTACTCTTAACTTTCTTCTTCCACACACTTTACCAAACTCAGTCACCAGCTTCTGCAGTTTCTCACATGAATCAGCCACCAGCGCTGTATCATCAGCGAACAACAACTGACTCACTTCCCAAGCTCTCTCATCCCCAACAGACTTCATACTTGCCCCTCTTTCCAAAACTCTTGCATTTACCTATATATGCATTTATATATATATATATATATATATATATATATATATATATATATATATATATATATATATATATATATATATATATATATATATATATATATATATATATATAAGGCCCAGTCCTCTGTTCTTAACGCTACCTTGCTAATGCGGGAAATGGCGAATAGTTTGAAAGAAAAAAAAAAGAAAAATATATATATATATATATATATATATATATATATATATATATATATATATATATATATATATATATATATATATATATATATGGTTGTATGGTTGCGAGGCGTGGGCTATGGATAGAGTTGTGCGCAGGAGGATGGATGTGCTGGAAATGAGATGTTTGAGGACAATGTGTGGTGTGAGGTGGTTTGATCGAGTAAGTAACGTAAGGGTAAGAGAGATGTGTGGAAATAAAAAGAGCGTGGTTGAGAGAGCAGAAGAGGGTGTTTTGAAATGGTTTGGGCACATGGAGAGAATGAGTGAGGAAAGATTGACCAAGAGGATATATGTGTCGGAGGTGGAGGGAACGAGGAGAAGAGGGAGACCAAATTGGAGGTGGAAAGATGGAGTGAAAAAGATTTTGTGTGATCGGGGCCTGAACATGCAGGAGGGTGAAAGGAGGGCAAGGAATAGAGTGAATTGGAGCGATGTGGTATACAGGGGTTGACGTGCTGTCAGTGGATTGAATCAAGGCATGTGAAGCGTCTGGGGTAAACCATGGAAAGCTGTGTAGGTATGTATATTTGCGTGTGTGGACGTGTGTATGTACATGTGTATGGGGGGGGGGGGGGTTGGGCCATTTCTTTCGTCTGTTTCCTTGCGCTACCTCGCAAACGCGGGAGACAGCGACAAAGTATAAAAAAAAAAAAAAAAAAAAAAATATATATATATATATATTTACATATATATCTTAATTTTTTTTATTACACTTTGTTGCTGTCTCCCGCGTTAGCGAGGTAGCGCAAGGAAACGGGGGAAAAAATAGCCCAAACCCACCCACATACACATGTATATACATAAACGCCCACACACGCACATATACATACCTATACATTTCAACGTATACATACGTATACATACAAATATATTCATTTTACTTAATTGCCGTCTACCGCGTTAGCGAGGTAGCGCAAGGAAACAGACGAAAGAATGGCCCAAACCCACCCGCATACACATGTATATTCATAAATGCCCACACCCGCGCATATACATTTCAACGCATACATACATATACATGCACAGACATATGCATATATACACATGTACCTATTCATACTTGCTGCCTTCATCCATTATCGTCGCCACCCCGCTACGCATGAAATAGCACCCCCTCTCCTCTCGCGCGTGAGCGAAGCAGCTCTAGGAAAAGACAAAAAAGGCCATATTCGTTCACACTCAGTCTCTCGCTGCCATGTGTAATGTACCGAAATCACAGTTCCCTTTCCACATCCAGGCTTCACAAGACTTTCCATGGTTTAACTCAGACGCTTCATATGCCTTGCTTCAATCCATTGACAGCACGTCTACCCCGGTTTACCACATTGTTCCAATTCACTCTATTCCTTGCACGCCTTTCATCCTCCTGTATGTTCAGGCCCCGATCGCTCAAAATCTTTTTCACTCCATCCTTCCATCTCCAATTTGGTCTCCCACTTCTCGTTCCCTCAACGGCCAGTTGATATACAACGAAGAGACGTAGCTAGGACACCATTTGTAAATGGCGTCCTAGCTACACCTGTTCGTTGTGTATCAACTGACTGTTATATTTCTCTCTTGTGTTCTCCCCTGATGATGTGATTATTTCACGAAGGTGAACTTGGGAACTTATCGTGTTTCATTTTCCACGTGGACTCTTAGGAATATACTTGATCACGCGCAAAATGGTGATCCTTTCCAATATAATATATATATATATATATATATATATATATATATATATATATATATATATATATATATATATATATATATATATATATATATATATACTCTTCATATATTCTTTTTCATATTCGACCGCCGTTTACCACGTTGACGAGGTAGCTCCATTAACAGACGAAGAAAGGCCGCATCCAGTCACATCCAATCTTTAGCTCTTATGTGCAGTGACCCGAAACCACAGCTGACTATCCACATCATAGGCCTTTCTATAGTTTGCTCCGGTCACTTCACATGCCCAGGTTCAGTCCATGGACAGCACGTCGACCCCTGTATACCACTATGTTTCAGTTTACTCCATTTCGTGCACACCTCTCACCCTCTTTTTCTTGTTCCCTCCACCTCTGATACATATATCCTCTTTGTCAACCTCTCCTCATTCATTCTCTTCATATGTTCAGACCATTTCAGCATACCCTCTTCTACTCAGTCAAACACACTTTTTTACCACACCCCTCTCTCTCTCTCTCTCTCTCTCTCTCTCTCTCTCTCTCTCCCTGAGGTAGGGCAGACTGAATTATACCTCCGTATTCTCTGCGCGTCGTAGAAGGCGACTTTAGGGGACGAGAGCACGGGGCTGGAAACCCTCTCCTTGTATTCCAATTTCTATTATATATATATATATATATATATATATATATATATATATATATATATATGTATATAATCTTCCCTTTTTGTACGAGGAGTCCCGTCTGTTTCCTGTGGGGCTCCCGTAGCGATCGTAAAACAGGCCACGTCCACCAGGCGAAACTATAGGTCATGGAGCGTAGTGATGTTGTGTGTATGTGCCTATGTTAGGAGAACGTGGGGCAATCAAGCAGTACGCGTTAATTGTCTCAACTGTGTTAGCTGTATCGTGGACACGAAGGGTGCTGAGATATAGGGAATCGATGATCGTAATGTTGTGGGACGGGTTGGTGAGCAGAGCACAGACAAGAAATTGTAACTTGTACATGTCTGGGGAGTGTGGTTTTTAGATGGGCGAATGTGAGGTGGTTTTTAAGCTCAGTTGTGGTGGCGGCTGTTTAGTGCCTGTCAAGCCACGTCGGTGTTTGTGTATTTTTGGTTTTTTTTCAGTTTTTGGTTGGGTGTGGGCTGAGGAGCTTGTGACTATAGATTAGCGATGTGTGAGGCAGGGGTAAGCTTTTCACTTCCATTTTGAGGTTGGAGGTTAGATATATGGAGTGGTATGGGTAGGAAGGGTCTAGTGCCGGTGCAGAGAAGTGAGGGGTAACGCATGTTTAGATAGGTTTGCTCTGGGAGGATTTTTGTTTTCCTTCTGTTGGTGTTGAATGTTTGTGGTTGTTAGGTAGCCGCTAATTGTTCTGAGTACTCCGTTTTGTGTCGTTTGCATCTTTGTTAGATTTGCTTTTGTTAGGGTGGGTGATGAGGTGAGGCGTAATCTAGGGTGGAGTAGATGAATTGAGAGGATGCTACGTGTACCAGTTAGGGTTTTGAGGGCATCTAAGTAGCTCGATGGTATTTGGTTGATGTTTGTGGTATGGGGAGTGATTGTTTTGAATCTGTCGTATGTGGGGCTCAGAAAGTTAACATGAGTTTACATGAGAAAGACACACAACAGTAGACCTGATTAGCTCACAACTGGGTTGTCTGGTAAAAAAGTTGAACTCTATGGTGCTTTATTCAGTGGAAGCGATTGGCTTATCAGGGTGATGGGAGGGTGTGGGTTGGATTCGTGTATGATTGGGATTAAAAGGGTGACTGAAGACGTCTTTTCAAACAATGATAATGTTCCGGGTGACCCACTGTTCCAAATGTGTAATGTAGTGCTTATGTTGGCTGATGCTTCTGTGGTGTCAGGTCGCTGTGATGTGGTTCCAAGGTGCTCTGAATGTGAGAGGAACTCATATTGTGTTCTGCAGGAGGAGATGGGAGACCAGGTGAGAACACATCGAGGAAAGATGGAGAGAGAACTAGATATACTGAAATCGTCCCATGTATGGGTGGAATTACTCCTTTATCTATGACTACAACCTCTTTCCATGATTCAGCCCTAAATACATGAATTAGTCCTCACAATTCACATGATTCGTAAGCAGATACTAAGACGAGTGTGGCTACCGCTGTCCAAGACAGTCAATGAGCGTATCCACACAATAAGTTTAGATACGTTCGTTGTCTGTCTTGGACAGTCACTTGTTTACCAAATGGTGTCCTAGCTACGTCGCTTCGTTGTATATCAAATATCTTATATTTCTTTCTTGTATCTTTCCTGATGATGTGATTATTACACGAAAGTGTACTTGGGACTCATAGGTATATATATAATAAATTCGTCCCATGTCAGGGTGGAATTACGCAGTTCCCCTCCCTGAACTATGACAACAATTTCTTTCCATAACCTAACCCTAAATATATACATTACTTCACACAATCCACAGTAAACATTCGTAAACAAATACTAAGGCGAGTGTTGAAGGAGCTGACGACCCACCGCTGTAACAAGCACACTTCGCTACCACAGTAGCCAGCCAGTCAGCACTTCCCGCTAATAAATGTAAACAGAACTGAAGGGGTGACTACCATTAATCCACACCCACCTTTGGTAAACCTTTCATTATAACTAGGACGGCTAGCCAGATTTCCATCAGTGAGGCTCATTATCCATTTCAACCTTAATATCTTGATGTTTGGTGATTACCGTCCGCTCACCTGGGTTGAGGCCAATGGGGTCAGCTTGGATAATGCTGCGGTGATCCCGGGTTTAATTATTGCCACTGTGTTTAGTTTCCCTCCACCACTGAGGGAAGCCAGTGGAGACGGTTATATATACTGAATATCAATAATAATGATGATAATATTAATGATGATAATAATAATAATAACAATAATAATAACAATAATAATGATAATGATAATAATGATAATAACAATAATAATAATAATAATAATAATAATAATAATAATAATAATAATAATAATAATAATAATAATGATAATAATAATAATAATAAATATAATGATAATAATAATAATAATAATAATAATAAGAATAATAATAATAATAACAATAATTATGGTAATAATGATGATAATAGCAATAATGATAACAATGATGATAATAATAATAATGATAATAATAGTAATAACGACAATGATGATCATTTCCATTGTTATGGATACTGATATTATCATTATATTGTTATTATGATTCCTGTAAACTTCTTTGGCTGGCCTTGTACTTAGTAGGAATCATTTTGTGTTCACTGTGTTCATACCAGACCCCTCACCTCCACCCTCACTCGTGCTTGTCATCACTCACATAACCTCGAAGATAACAAAAACTTTTAGATCTGACGTGGTATGTATAGGGGTAGATGAGTTGTATGTAGGGGTAGATGAGTTGTATGTAGGGGTAGATGAGTGGTGTGTGGTGGTAGATGAGTGGTTTGTAGGGGAAGATGAGTGGTATGTAAGGGTAGGTGAGTGGTATGTAGGAGTAGATGAGTGGTATGTAGTAGATGAGTGGTATGTAAGGGTAGATGAGTGGTATGTAAGGGTAGGTGAGTGGTATGTAGGGGGAGAAGAGTGGTATGTAGGGGTAGATGAGTGGTATGTAGGGGTAGATGAGCGGTATGTTGGAGTAGATGAGTGGTATGTAAGGGTAGGTGAGTGGTATGTAGGGGGAGATGAGTGTTATGTAGGGGTAGATGAGTGGTATGTTGGTGTAGATGAGTGGTATGTAAGGGTAGGTGAGTGGTATGTAGGGGTAGATGAGTGGTATGTAGGGGTAGATGAGTGGTACGTAGGGGTAGATGAGTGGTATGTAGGTAGATGAGTGGTATGTAAGGGTAAGTGAGTGGTATGTAGGAGCAGATGAGTGGTATGTAGGGGTAGATGAGTGGTATGTTGGGGTAGATGAGTGGTATGTAAGGGTAGGTGAGTGGTATGTATGGGTAGATGAGTGGTATGTAGGGGTAGATGAATGGTATGTAAGGGTAGGTGAGTGGTATGTATGGGTAGGTGAGTGGTATGTAGGGGGAGATGAGAATATATGAGAAGATATCAGTATTTCTCCAGAGGGTTGGTATAACTAGGGACTCACTTCATTATCAGGGATGGATACGTCTCTAAATGTCTTACAGCGGTGAAGCAAGATATACCGTGGGGGCGAAACGTGTTATCGTACACAGACGAAAACTTTCTGTGGGGCGGCGAAACACGATATCTTAACGTGGTGGACCATGATGCCTGGCCGGGGCGAAACGTGATATCTTGCCTTGGGTAACATATCTCATAGCAGTCAAAAACATGTATATCGTAGAGAAGTGAAGCATATTCTGCTGATGGTGAAATGTATTTTACGGCGACGAAACATGATATCTTACCATTGAGTGAAAGAGATAGCTTACAGCGACAAAATATAGTACCTCACAGAGGTGAAACATGATATCTTAAGACAGCGAAACAAATCATCTTACACCGATGAAACATGATATCTTAAGATACCGAAACAAGGTATCTTACCCGATAAAGCATGATACCTTAAGATAGCGAAGAAAGGCATCTTACACCGATGAAGCATGATATCTTAAGATAGTGAAAAAGGCATCCTACCCGATAAAACATGATATCTTAAGGTAGCGTAACAAGACTTCTTACACCGATGACATGTGATGTCTTAAAACTTACAGCGTTGGAGCATGATGTCTTACATCTGTGAAAGATGTGCGAGATGTCAAAAGATTTCACGATATCGCACCTCACACCTCCACGTAACGTGAATCTGTGAACTGTGTCTGCATCACGTAATACTCCGCTTGAGGATAGGTATATAAAGACATTATTTCTTTTGTATATATTTTCAAGGAAATGCATCGAGTGCTGAAAGACTTACGTAGTGTGGGAGACCTCAGTCAGCTGTGTTTACATATAGATCAAGGCTCTCCATCCTGAGGAGAAGGGGAAAAAATAATGTAGTGTTCGGGTGCACACTTTGACTGAGTTTATGGTGGCCTGTTTGAAGGCTATAGAAAACGAGACGTCGATCAGCGAGGTAACTCCCCCAAGGCAAGTCGAACAATCTTACACCACGGCCTTGACTTTTGACCTTTTTCCCATCACCTATATATATATATTTCTCTTCATTCACCTGACACAAAGGGCACTGCTGGGGGCGGAGGAGGAGGAGGAGGAGGAGGAGGGTCCCCTCCTCTCTCGTGGTGATTTCCAGCCCTGGCTCTGACCTCGCCCATGTCGTGTTACAACTGTGGTGGTGAGGTGAGTCAGTCGACAGTCTGACCAAATCGAGTGAGGCCCAACGCCCGACCCGTAGTAGTTCTGGAGCGGGTCACCACACGAACGCCAGAAGCTTCGTGACTGACGACTAGCTGTTATTAGATAGAAAAAAATAGAGTCGTTATATACCGTTGTGTGGGAGCTGGCGAACGCTAGCGACTAGGCTATGGAGCTTTTTGCGTCACCCACCTCCCACACAAATGGTAGCGGTTCGAATCCTGATGTGCACGCACATATATATATATATATATATATATATATCATACAAACCTCCAACAGCCAGGATCGAACCCCTGTCAACAGGCGGGAGTGCTACCGTTAGGCTCTGATCGCCCTTAATAGGGAAATGACTATTCAAATACTATGTACTCGAATACCCTTCATCTCACGTCACTGAGCAACGGGGTCTACACCGGTCATTTCCCATCAGGCGCACACAGCCAGCAAATAGCATTTTACCTAACCTAATCGTACAACGCGGAGGTGTATGAATACGTTGTACAGTTAGGTTCGGTAAAATGCTATCTGCTGGCTGTGTGAGCCTGATGGGAAATCACCGGTGTAGACCCCGTTGCTCACCAACGTGAGACGAATGGTATTCGAGTACATAGTATTCGAATAGTCATTTCCCTATTAGGGGCGATCATAGCCAAGCGGTAGCGCTCCCGCCTGTTGCACAGGGGTCCTGGGTTCGATCCTGGCTGTTGGAGGTTTGTATGCTCTATGAAGGTGCGCGTTCATAATGCACTTTGTTCGTATGTATATATATATATATATATGGTTTTTATGAGGAAGATATCTTATAGAACATTACAAATCAATAAAGAGGTAAGATTTAACGAGAAACAAATAATCTAAGAAATTACGATCAGATATAAAATCACTGATAGCGTTAAAAGTGGGATTTTAGCCGTGAAACCAGAGCATTAAGATGAATTGTCTCTTGTTTACTGTACTATTAAGGAAGATCTTGGAAAATATCGAGATACCAGAATTAACAGATAAAGATATACGGAAAAATGTTGATGTTAAGATTAATCATTTAATCTAAATGTTGTTATTTGATACGAAAATATGACGTGAGGAAGAAAGAAAGATTTCTTACGAGCAGATTTTACGAAAAGGCAGGGCTAACGCGTCCCGCTCACCGCAGGATAATGTAGGGTTTACGGGGAACGAGTCGTGTTGGGGAGATTGTATACATGTGGTGTGAGGACCAGCTGCGCACGTGCGGGTGAGGCTCACTGCGCAGCCGTCGCTGACGTCTCCCCAAAACCCAGCCGGGTACTAGGGGTGTTACACACCTCCCCCCTCTCCTGGTCGGTGGCTGCCACCCACGACCTGACAGAGAGAGAGAGAGAGAGAGAGAGAGAGAGAGAGAGAGAGAGAGAGAGAGAGAGAGAGAGAGAGAGAGAGAGAGAGAGAGAGAGAGAGAGACTTCATATGCCAGGCAGATATTTTGCATACCCACAAAGTCCTCCGATAATGATATGTACATATTATTTCTGCCTTTATGGTGACAGGATCGATGCTAAGAATTTCTGTTGACTCCAGGCATCTCCAGTTTGTCTCCCCCCACCTCATCATCATCTTCCCCCCCCACAACTTGCACTACATCGGGCTGGGTGATTTTCTCCCCCCAACATATCCTCCCCTAACGTGCATTACACCGGGTTTGGGTGGGGGGGAGAGAGACACACGATCGTACGATAACACGTCTCTAGAAAACTTAATATTTACCCCGTCGGACAAATAACGTTAAGACGAATGAAAAACTTAAACAAAAAACGCAAAAGAAAAAAAAAAAAACTACTGGTCATGATTATCTCCTTATGAAGCCATGATTCTTGGCGTCTCGTATCCTCCACACGACTGACTGACCCAGAGCTGTGACAGTAGACGCACCCTTGCCTTGCATTGTTATAGCAAATCTAATTGACCTGAGAACCCCAAGGCCAATCTTTATGGAGTTCTTTGCGGGTACGAACGAGGCTGGTCTCCAACCAGGAGCTGGGAATGTGATCGTCTCCTTTTTGGGGCGACAACCTCGCCAACGACAGTGTGCTCCATCTCGTCCACTTGACGCTGATGCACCCACGCTGATGGGCACCTTTTCACTCGCAGCTGGAGTCTGGTAACGTCATATACGATATCAACTATCACTAAATATCTCATGACTTTTAATGCACCTCTCTACCTCAGGAGGAAGTGAATTATATCCTGAATACGTTTTTTAGCTTTACTAAAGTCTCTCAGCGTCGGTCGACGCGAGTTTAACAATCGTGCACACAAACTACAGAATCATTACTATTGATTACGTTTTAACGCCATGTTGAACGAGTCTTCTCAACGTTAGACATCACCGTTAAAAGACAGATCATTTAAAGCCTAAGAATGAAATAAACCATCTCCGTGTTGCTATTACACGTACTAAACCGATATAAACCTTCGATATAAACCTCACTGTTTTACACCAAGCGAACCTTCGGCCATCAGTCATTCACCAGCGCCAGCATTATGATCTCTCCACCCTCAACCCGCTCACGTGTTTACACTAACACGTATGTGTGTGTGTGTGTGTGTGTGTGTGTGTGTGTGTGTGTGTGTGTGTGTGTGTGTGTGTGTGTGTGTGGGTGTATGTGTCTGGGTCACATGGAGGGAGGGTTCGAGGCCGCGCCAGTGTTGGTGGGAGGGAAGAAGAACCCCGGGTTTGACACGGTGTACGACGCCAGATACGTCCCTCTCGGACCTGACATAAAACACCCACTTACTTTGAGATTAAGGCTACTCCCAGGCGTGGGGAAGCATGCTGGCTTGGCTCCAGGCACGATTCAATTTGGTGGGACATGAAACCACACCGGGAAGAACCATGGCGGAGATTACGGTCCCGGGCATTCTCGCCGACCAATACCTGAAGGCTTGGGAAAGCATCGCCTCGTAAGAGATATTCGTTGCCAGGGGAATTTTCTTCCCTGGCCAGCGAATATCGGGGATACAGCCGCATGCTCATGAAGCCTGGCGTTCGCGCACGGTCGACTTGGGACATGTATATAAGAGAGTTATTCTGAAAAAACGGGGATGAGTTGGGTGCTCCGAGCAGCAGGAGGAGGTGGAGGAGGAGGAGGAGGAGGTGTTTCCATACGGCGACGGTGCATTCATGACATGCCCCTCATGACCGGGGTATGCCGGGACGCATGTCTGCAATATTCGTGAAGACGGCGACGTTACTGAAGATATTCGTAGTTCTCTCGTTTGATGAGAAAGAGAGACACTGAGAGAAAGAGAGACAGAGAGACACAGTCAGAGAAAGAGGGAGAGAAATTGATCTGTATCGTTGATTGAATCTTCACCTCATCTGGGGGTAGAGTATGAGGGAAAGCCAGACTGCTGACCATGCGACAAGCTGGTACACAGCCGACGTGACCAGCTTATCTCCCTCACAGCAAGCCTTTGGGCCGTTCGGGGGTTCTCCCTCACCTGCCCAGGTCGCCCAGGTCGCAGTTTGTAGATCACAGAGGCTTACTGTCGGGCGTTTGAAGTGGTTATATGTTCTACCATGTGGGAAATGTTATTGGTACACAGCGGGCCACGTCTGGAATGGGAGGACTCCGCTGGAATGTGCGGATCTGTTGTGTACCAGGCCAGGCCCAGGTTATGGACGGTTTCAAGATGGCGTGCAGAGCAAGACGTCTTAAAGGGACGCATCAACTTTATCAATTTTTTTTGAGTGTGTTTTGAGGGAGGTAAACTTTACTGTAATCCAGCGAAGGTTGCTTAGAGAATAAGACGACTATGAGCTAAACTTTGCTGACACCAAATCAAGTTTATTTTCTTAGCAATGTGCAAAATGATCCGTATTTTTTCACGTACGAGAATCAAGTAACTTGATCGATTTCTTTTTTTGTCTTCAGAATTATGCGCAACGGATCAGATTCGCTTATCAGAACTCCACCAGATGACTCAGTGGCAGGTGCCCATAACTGTCTTTGGCATCGCCACCATTTCTCCGTGGCCAGCCTTTGGGAGAGAGAGAGAGAGAGAGAGAGAGAGAGAGAGAGAGAGAGAGAGAGAGAGAGAGAGAGAGAGAGAGAGAGAGAGAGAGAGAGAGAGAGAGCTTAGCTTAGCTTGGAAAACAAATGAACCTCGCTTTTGGAATGGTCGGTATCTCGCGAAGGTTGGGTGATGGGGGGTGGGGATGGGCTGAACGTGATGGTGTTTCACTGTGTCTTCAGAAGCCACACGACCAATTGGTTGGGATCAGACAAGAGTACATTCTGTACCGTAGCTGCCTCTGTGTCGGATATCATGTAATATACGTACTAAATGTACTGAAGTTGTGGCTTAAGGTTCTCAGCGTAAGTCTGCCAGTGGACACAGTGTTTCTACAATGTTCTGTCTAAAGCTAGATCGTTCTAGAAACACTTCTTGATTTCCTTCTACGAGTGTAGGTAACAGATGTTCAGATATGACTGGTCTGAAGATGTCGTTTTGGACTGTATATAGCACGGGGCACTACACCGGGTGCTGAACGCCAGTCTCAGGGCAATAGATGTGATTACGTGTGGAGGAAGCTTTACCATGACATCACGGTGTCTCGCCTTGTTTACATGTCCTATTCCGCCATACTCTCTCTCTCTCTCTCTCTCTCTCTCTCTCTCTCTCTCTCTCTCTCTCTCTCTCTCTCTCTCTCTCTCTCACTCTCTCTCTCTCTCTCTCTCTCTCTCTCTCTCTCTCTCTCTCTCTCTCTCTCTCTCTCTCTCTCTCTCTCTCTCTCTCTACTGCATGACGAGCTCCAGGCCCACACATGTAAGGTGGGATGCTCCGTGTCCCGTCCAAGCAACTCTTATCCCATTTTCAATCCTCCTGTTTTCATGCAACAGGCCCATCCCTCAGCAGGTTGCCTCCCTTTCAAGCGCCCTCTCTGAGGCCTCGGCTGAACCCGTCACCTACTCGTTATTCCAGATGCTTTGCAGACACTTACAACACCTTAGACTTCCACAGACTTATCATCTTCAAACCACAACTTGCAATCAGATTCCCTTTCCCTCGGACACATCACCTTCCTTTTGTTTACATCCAAATTCGACATCCATATTCTTCCGAACTCCTCTCGAGCTCACCCACAATGCTCCATTGTTTTTACGTCGCCTTGCCATTTACTACGGCGTCATCTGCATACAATAACATTCCTGCTTTCCACGCATATCCTTCCTGTTGCAATCGCAGGTTCCTCCCTCACCGCTCCAACTGCTAAGACACCGAATGGCTGTATGAGGACATGACGGAACCTTGCCTCAACCCGGCATCGACCCTAGACCAACCCACACTTATAAGTCATGACCTCTTGACCTCCTTACCTATATTGACTTGTAAGAACTGAGAGGTTCCCATCTCGTACATCAAAGACGAGACAAACGCTTCATCATGCGAGCTTCTTGCACCGCGTTACACTCATGTTCCATCCTTTCACCACAGCCTTTCGTCGCTCCCTCAGCGTTCCTCCCTCACAGCGACGTTACTCTTAGGTTTTGCCTCCCCACCACCATCCTTAATGGTCATCATCGTCGCTCACAAGATGCGTTAACTAATCCGCCGTGTAAAGTTCTTCAAGTTCATGCTGTTGCTGTGACTCTCCATCACTCTCTAAACCGAGCAGTGTATGTAGTGCGAGAAATATCTTGAACACTTTTAGAGGATGTTCAAGATTTTTTGATTGCTGGATGTACCTTGACACTGACGGCCTAAATGACCCTGGTAGCTGAAAGGACTGAAACCTAAATAACCAACGTGAAAATGGTTTTAACTTGTATGTCCAACTCATATGTTGCTTTACATCGTGTTTAACTGGTATGTTGCTTTACATCGTGTTTAACTGGTATGTTACTTTAAATCGTATTTAAACCAGGTATGTTGCTTTACATCGTGTTTCTTTAGCTCTTATGTTGCTTTAGACCGTGTTTCTTTAACTCGTATGTTGCGTTAAAACGTGTGTTGCTTTAACTCGTATGTTACTTTGACTCATATCTGCTTTAAATCGTATTTCTTTAAGTCGTTTGTTGTCTTTTACCCATATTTCGTTTACCTCGTATGTTGCTTTAACTCATATTTGCTTTAAATCGTATTTCTTTAACTCGTACATTGTCTTTCACCCGTATTGTGTTTTAACTCGTATGTTGCTTTGACTCGTACTCTGCTTTAAGTCGTATGTTTCTACGACTCGTTTGTTGCTATAACTCGTATGTTGCTTTAACTCGTGTCTTATCCACAAATCATCACAGCGACCCACCATTCTATCAAACGTCTCTCCTGATTCGGTTGGCTGGACGGCGTCATCTGCATACACCAACTATGGTAGCTTTTCCATCCCGGTACCACGGGGGTCCGTCAGTGCGCAGCAATCACCCCATCTCAGTCTCACCTCACGTAAAGCTTCAGCTATAAAGCAAAAGAAAAAGTATAAGGTACCTCCTCCACACGTGAGAGAAGATTGTAAGACAAAGGAAGACGAAAAAAACAGCCATAGCCACAACCATAACCACAACCACGACTAGAACGGCAACAACAACCAGCCCCTAAACCACCATCAACGTCTTCACAACATAAACTCCGTCACTCACAACCACTGCGACTTCTACAACCACGAGGCCATGACAAGCAGCAGTAGCGCCTTCGACCACAACCTCAACAAGCAGATGCAGAACGACGAAGACCACAGCAGTGACGCATCGGCTGTTTCAACTGCTGGAGGACCGATCGGGCACTTAATCCCGTACTACGAACGAAGGAAAATCCTAAGAGAATGGAAATTTCATGAAATATTAATCCAGCGAGTAGATCGAAATAGAGAGAGAGAGAAAAAACACATCACCACTCGTGTATCATAATGACTATGATGTAAAGTTCAGAGGTGGCCGTGTGTCTGCACATACACTCAGAAGCTGGTGTTAACCCGTGAGAGTTATTGGTACATCAAATAGATTAGCCCCCGACAAAAACATGCCCACGATTGCAGCGCACAAAGTCGTGAACGATCAAGAGTACACAGCCACCGAGAAAGAAATCTCCGGAGAAGGACCTGGGTTGTAAAAAAGAAAAAAAAAAAATGAAAAAAAAATGCCAGAACGGGGGCAGAATTGTACAGTATTAGCAGTGTACCCTAGAGACAATCGTGATGACGGGGGCAGAGGAGGTAAGGGGAAAAAAAACACGTAGAAATGCATCACCGCTAAACATAATCCCCCTCTGAGACCAGGCACGAAATTCCCCCTGCCCAGGTGAGGTTTCCATATGCTCAAGCCAGGTGAGCCTTTTGCCTCACTGGCTGCCTCGGGCTGCCTTGGGAGGACCACTTGACAGATAAGGACCTAAAAAAAAACAAAAGAGATAGAGAGAAATAAAAACTAGAGGCCTGAAACTTACTGACACATGTCAGACTTGCTGATTCCTGTTACCAGTTTGTCCAATCTCAATTTCAAGGGAGCGAGAGAACCTGATGGATTTCTTGTACACACTTGTAGTCCTTGTGTGGCCTGAAGCCAGGCCATCAGATCGAACCTTATTTTAAGAGAGGATGATTCAGGGAAAACACATTAGGGACATGATTGAAAACTAAGGCACCGACCAACGCTAGGAAGAATGAGATTGGAAATGTGTGTGTGTATGTGTGTGTGTGTGTGTGTGTGTGTGTGTGTGTGTGTGTGTGTGTGATTAGAGGTGTCTTGCAAATCGAAATGATTGGGAAATGGTTCCCTGCACTAATCTTCCTTCTTTTACCTGAACGAGAAGGAGGATCCGTAATGCAACGTCAGTATGACACGAGGGGGAGGAGGCGTCGTACTGAGCCAATGTCAAGGTATAATGAGGTCTTTCATCAACCCTGCGAGCCACTGAGATAAACACTTGTTTTAACGCCTGACGCACCACAGACAGATTTCCTCCCAAGTTTTTTTTTTTTTTGTTGTTGTTCGGGAGGTTCAATCTAGTTCTGGCATATATAAATTCCATTTGTGTCCATTTATCTCTAAACATGAAACATATCAAGTGCGGGCCGCGTGCTCCATCAAGATGCGGTAACGTCAAACCACAAAGTGTAAACCTTGCCTTTAGAGAAATCCATAATGAACTTGCAGGGAACAAACACGCCATATCGCCACACTCATTAAACTTGATGCATTGGTGCGACTGAAGAATACGAAAAAAAAAAAAAATGATAATAAAATAAAATAATTAGATACTTCTTGTCATCTTATTTTCTGAGAAAACAGTAATTAAGGTCACAAAAACTGGATGGAATCTACTTCATGGAAAGGAGGAGACGTAAGGGTCTGTCGGCATTCTGTACATAAAATGAAATGACATCATAGCGAATAATAGCTCATTGAACGACAGATTACCTGACATTTACCCTAAAAGTAAATCAAAGTTTCGTTCCGTAGCGACTAATTTATCTCAACGTTATTAATGATTAAAAGTCCCTTTTTCATATTCTGATACGCCAGTCATGTATTCCTGAAAAAGGAAAAAAAAATCAATGATTGTTAAGGACAACAAAAGAGGAGATGAATGACACCTACATATGTCTGTGCGGTTCCCAAAAATTAGTACGTAGGGAGAAGTAGTTAAATCATATGAACAGGGAAAATAGATACAAATAAAGTTTCTGAAGGTAAAGAGATAAGAAGGAAAGTTCACTAAGTGGAGAGCATTCCCCCATAGGATGGGAAATAGAGTGAGGGAGGTTTTGAGTCGGTGAGTCTATAAATAAGGATGTGTGAGGAGGAGGGTGGATGTGTTGGAAATGAAATGTTTGAGGACAATATGTGGTGTGAGGTGGTTTGATCCAGTAAGTACTAAAAGGGGAAAGGGAGAGGTGTGCTAATATAAAGTGTGGCTGAGAGAGCTTAAGAGGGTGTGTTGAAATGGTTTGGACATGATGGAGGGAATGTGTGAAGAGAGATTGACGGAATTCGAGGGGACGTGGAGAAAGGGGAGACTAAATTGGAGTGAATAAGATTTTGAGCTAACGGAACCTGAACAAGCAAGAGGGTGAAAGGCATGCACAGGGGAAAGTGAATTGGAACGATGTGGTATACAGGGGTCGACGTGCTGTCAATGGTCTGAACCAGGGCACGTGAAGCGGATGGGGTAAACCATGAAAAGGTTTGTGAGGTATGGTTGTCTATAGGCGGCTGTGGTTTCAGTGCAATACGCATGACAGCTACAGAATGGCTGTGAGCTAATGTGACCTTTCTTCGTCTGTTCCTGGCGCTACCTCGCTGACATGAGACAAGGCGATCAAGTGTGAAAAAAGAAAATACAACTTTGGAAATTTTTTGTTACCAAGTGTGGTTACCCAACATATGTTTCGCGACCTGTCTCATTATTAACGGTACCCCATGATGAAACAGCCATGAATATGTGAATGTTTCAGAACATTGCCAAAACACTGTCATGCGTCGTCATTTGGAGTCCGATCGTCATGGACGACCTGAGGCGTCGTGCCGATAGGAGCAAATACGAAAGAAAAAAAAGATTAAGGCTCAAGAATGCCAGTGTGGGCTGTACGACATCATTAGGTGTAGTAGGTATAGAGTCTTTGAATTCTTGCGTCTCTTTGTACATGGATGTGTCTTTGTCTTGTGTGTGTATGTGTGTATGGTCTCTCTCTCTCTCTCTCTCTCTCTCTCTCTCTCTCTCTCTCTCTCTCTCTCTCTCTCTCTCTCTCTCTCTCTCTCTCTCTCTCTCTTCCTTCTTCGCCCATTTTTCTTATTTTCACCATTTTTTTTTCTCTGTCTCTTTTCTTATACTGTCGCTTTATAATTTCAAAGGCCTGATCTTAGTGAAGACTCCCATTTGAATTTGCATGGTGTCTCATGGGAAGGAGAGTAGCACTGTATATACATTAGGGGCCACATAGGTGAGGAGGCTTTGCTTCATAATGTGATGACGGATGCGTGATGGAACCTTGTAATTGACCACACTGGACTTGGTGAACTGAACCATATTCAACATGTCTCATATCAGGCGTGAGACAAATATTTTCTTAGGCACTGCAATACCTCGCTTGAAGCTTCCCCCTTTTAATCTTTCGATGCTCTTGGACGAATCTTTCTGGTAATAAGCTGTTCAAAACGTAATCTCCAATATCCTCTGAGGTAGTCAGAATATACCAAATATTCTGTAACCTCCAGGGTAATTCCTGGAAATATATAAACTGCTGGAAAAATTGTGGTCTAGTCTGTAGGTTGCCTGCCAAGAAATCGTTAGGAGCCCAGTAAATGCTTGCCTGGATTTATTTTAGGATGAAGGAAGACTTGAAGTGTTTGTGGGGCACAGCAAGGAAGTCCTCTCCTTTCATTCTTGCTAGCAATTTATGGAGATGTTACATTGACTATCTCTCGTCAAAATAATTCAAAAATGCAACTTATTTCCTTTTTTCTCGTTTATCTTGTTGGTGACCATTCCTATATTGGAATTTCACTGTGTCTCGTTAGGCGACGAGATGTGAACGCAGGCTAGACGAGACTGGTCAAATGTCATCATCTAGGAGTTTATAGCTCTGACAAGACATGATGAGAATGTATGAGTGTTATTCAGCTCTCTCGGGATATCCAACCTTTGGAATGATTGTGACATTCTACATACCACAGCCTTTCTCCGGACCAGTTATCACTGGCGGGGATTGGCAAGATAACGTTAAAGATGGACTAGATTACCGACGAGGTGCTGGTACATATTTGCCTGTGTCTGAATTATGGTAAATGTTTGAAAATTGTGACTTCGTCAAGTACGAGAAATAAGGACAGTTATCTTGATAAAAAATTGACACGAAGGATTTAGACGACGTAATGCTTCGAATGACTTATCAATACTATCAATACAAGGTTGAAATGGCATTGCTGAAACAGACAAATGCTTGAGGAATATAGATATCACACACACACACACACACACACACACACACACACACACACACACACACACACACACACACACACACACACACACACACACACACACACAAACAACCAGTTTCTATCATGACATTCCATTTCTATAATATCTCAACTGTGTATTCTGAGCCGAATGGAAGCGTAGATCCAATAAACCGTTTATTAGTATTATCATTGTCATTATTATGATCATTATTGCTGTTATTACTATCATTAGAGACCCGGATTGTGTGTGTTTGTGTGTGTGTGTGTGTGTGTGTGTGTGTGTGTGTGTGTGTGTGTGTGTGTGTGTGTGTGTGTGTGTGTGCATACAGGAGTAAAGACACTCTACATATATATAAGGTTAACTTTCAAAGGATAATCTCACGCACACACACACACACACACACACACACACACACACACACACACACACACACACACACACACACACACACACACACACACACACACACACACACACACACACACACACACACAAGAATGTTAATAAACCCATTAAGCATATTTGCGAGGGTTCAGACATTGACAACATCGTAAAGTAGAGACGAAAGTGGCACACAATTCTTGTGATATAAAAAGAAAGCAAATATAAACACACAGGCACTACGGGATTATCAGTGAAGCCATATAAGGCAAGGCATTTGTGCAAGATCTGCTTCGCTAATGAACTCAGTAGATTCTGGGGAGATAAGGAATGTTAAGAGATCTCGTTGGTTAGAAAAAATGATATCATTGCAGATTAGAAGTGAGGTTACTGTAAGGTTAAAGTCAAAAAGTGATGCTATTTTTAACCTAGGTACTTAATGTGACATGCTCATATCTTAACATGTTACATATGTATAGTAACAGGTAACATTTATAGTAATATGTAACATGGATAGTCACATGTAACATGTATAAATTAACATGTCACAAATGAGTTATCTAACATATATATAGTAACATGTAACACATACAGTGTCATATATACAATACCATGTAACATATATAGGAATACGTAACGTATAGTTACTTTTAACATATCTAGTAACGTGTAACACATGTAACACACAGAGTTATGTATGATACATTTTAGTAACATAACATATGTATAGGAACAGATCTCTTAATGGTAATTGCGTTTGTGTATTGTGTATCAGTGAAAGATGGAGTTCACGTTTTCCATGACTTCTCACAAGCTGATAGAGATATCTCAAGAGGCTGGTAGAGGTAGCTCACAAGCTGGCGGAGAGAGAGAGAGAGAGAGAGAGAGAGAGAGAGAGAGAGAGAGAGAGAGAGAGAGAGAGAGAGAGAGAGAGAGAGAGAGAGAGAGAGAGAGAGAGAGAGAGAGAGAGAGAGAGAGAGAGAGAGAGAGAGAGAGAGCTCGTTTCATTCTGCATGATGTATCTTTAATGAGGCTTTAACATTCAGGTTCACTTTTTAGTTAGCATATAACCTTTCAGCTGACAAACACACACACACACACACACACACACACACACACACACACACACACGTACGTATAAACAAAGCTCCGAATTAGTCAAGAAAGAGAACGTATACAACATGTCATTCCATTACACCCCATAACTCTGGGGGTCACAACACTGAAGGGAACTAGGAAAAAAAAAAAAGAAGGGGTGAGGATAGATGG
Source organism: Panulirus ornatus (assembly GCF_036320965.1). Taxonomy (NCBI): domain Eukaryota; kingdom Metazoa; phylum Arthropoda; class Malacostraca; order Decapoda; family Palinuridae; genus Panulirus; species Panulirus ornatus. The sequence goes on from NC_092280.1 coordinate 8,784,001, forward strand.
GAGAAGCACTGCATTCACTGAAGGGGGATGGGGGTGGGAAAGTTACACTGCATTCACAGAAGAGGATGGGGGTGGGAAAGTAGGCGTTGCATTCACAGAAGGGGATGGGGTGGGAAAGTTACACTGCATTCACAGAAGGGGATGGGGGTGGGAAAGTAGTGCTTCATTCACTGAAGGGGATGGGGGTGGGAAAGTTACACTGCATTCACTGAAGGGGATGGGGGTGGGAAAGTAGTGCTGCATACAGAGAAGGGGATGGGGTGGGAAAGTACCACTGCCTTCACTAAAGGTTTACCACAGAATGACTCTGTTGCGAGACGGGTATAAAAACTCTACAGTGATATGTAACAGTTAATTGCTTGTTCTCTCGCTAACTACCACAGTAAAGACAGGAATGGATTCCACCTTCACTCTTGCTATGCATTGCTTGATCCATGTATATCAGACTTTGAAGTTACTGCATTAAAGTTTCTTCGCTTTGTATACAATTTCTTCTGTTTTTCAATTCTATTTCGGAACCAGGGTTTAGGAAGTGGTCGAGGTAAACCATGAAGTGGTCGGTAGGTCTGGGTTACGTGTGGTAGGAAGTGGTCGAGGTAAACCATGAAGTGGTCGGTAGGTCTGGGTTATGTGTGGTAGGAAGTGGTCGAGGTAAACCATGAAGTGGTCGGTAGGTCTGGGTTATGTGTGGTAGGAAGTGGTCGAGGTAAACCATGAAGTGGTCGGTAGGTCTGGGTTATGTGTGGTAGGAAGTGGTCGAGGTAAACCATGAAGTGGTCGGTAGGTCTGGGTTACGTGTGGTAGGAAGTGGCCGAGGTAAACCATGAAGTGGTCGGTAGGTCTGGGTTATGTGTGGTAGGAAGTGGTCGAGGTAAACCATGAAGTGGTCGGTAGGTCTGGGTTACGTGTGGTAGGAAGTGGTCGAGGTAAACCATGAAGTGGTCGGTAGGTCTGGGTTACGTGTGGTAGGAAGTGGTCGAGGTAAACCATGAAGTGGTCGGTAGGTTTGGGTTACGTGTGGTAGGAAGTGGCCGAGGTAAACCATGAAGTGGTCGGTAGGTCTGGGTTACGTGTGGTAGGAAGTGGTCGAGGTAAACCATGAAGTGGTCGGTAGGTCTGAGTTACGTGTGGTAGGAAGTGGCCGAGGTAAACCATGAAGTGGTCGGTAGGTCTGGGTTACGTGTGGTGGGAAGTGGTCGAGGTAAACCATGAAGTGGTCGGTAGGTCTGTGTTACGTGTGGTAGGAAGTGGTCGAGGTAAACCATGAAGTGGTCGGTAGGTCTAGGTTACGTGTGGTAGGAAGTGGTCGAGGTAAACCATGAAGTGGTCGGTAGGTCTGGGTTATGTGTGGTAGGAAGTGGTCGAGGTAAACCATGAAGTGGTCGGTAGGTCTGGGTTATGTGTGGCAGTCTCTGAGCTCATTACGCTGCGCATGACAGGTAGAGAAACTTTTTTCTGCGTGTGTGTGTGTGTGTGTGTGTGTGTGTGTGTGTGTGTGTGTGTGTGTGCAAATGAGGCCATTGTTCGTGTTGTTCCTGACGCCGCCTCGCTAAGGCGGGAAAGGAAAGTAGACGCAGAAAATGGGAATTTCTTGAGCCATCCAATGCATTATGGGAATTCAGCCGAAGACGTTCGAACTCAGTTTCTTCTAGCCCCCCCTGGCTGGAAAGATGTGTGTGTGTGTGTGTGTGTGTGTGTGTGTGTGTGTGTGTGTGGAGTGGGGATTGGCAGTGTTGTTAGCGAGATTGTTGCTGTCAGCAGGTGCGGGCGCGGTCGGCCGTGTTGGCTCGTGACACCAACAGTACCAACATTTACAACACAGGAGAATCTCTCGAAACAGTGTTCACAGCCGTACCCTGTCCAGTGCTTAATTGGTATCATTACAACGGCATTTGCTTATAATTACAGTCATTAACGCGTCGCTCCTGATGTAAACACACTTGTTCTAGCTGACAGAGTGCTTATAAATCGAACGGTTAATTGCTCGTTGCAAGAAAGTTGGTGAACGTTGAAAAAGGAGTTTCAACATTTGGAGTCTGATTAGGTTTGGGCAACAGTCTTGAATGCGTTTCAGACAAATATCACTATTTTTTCCTCCGTTTTCTCCCACCCCCTTTACGGTAACTATATCTAACTTCGTTAGGAAAACAACGGGACAAAATGTGCTTCACGTAATCAACGTCATCAATGAAAGTGCTATTTTAATGAACCTAATGTAACCCCGGCTCGTCGGCGGGGCTTGTTGCCTCGCGAGAGGAACCTGAAACGAATAATCTGATTTGGTCTGCGTTGCCAGCGAGGCAAGAGGCACGGGCTGAGAGAGAGAGAGAGAGAGAGAGAGAGAGAGAGAGAGAGAGAGAGAGAGAGAGAGAGAGAGAGAGAGAGAGAGAGAGAGTAACTTCTCTTAATCACATGATGGTTGTTCCTTGTGATTACCCCAGTCTATAAGAGACGTTTCAGTTTCTGACGTACTAATTTGCTGTGTTGACCAAGGGGTCTTAGCAAGGGACCCAGGGGTCTTTAAGAGGTGACCCCGGAGACCATGCGTGCAAGGCTCTCGCAATGCGTGGAATGGTCTGCAACGTCAGGCCACGCGTTGAAGGCTTCGACGCATGGCCAATGCCTGGCAGTCGCCACGCCTCCCCAATCAACATGTGAATTGCTTCATCAGCCATGACAAACCAGAGTGTGAGGTGTGAGTGGGAAGACCGAAGCTTCTGTTGTACTTGGAGTTGCTCAGGAAGCATGCGTGTGTGTGTGCGTGTGTGTCTGTATGTACCATGATTGTGGGAGGGAGAGGTGTAGAGAGGAGGAGGAGGAGGGGTGAGGGCTGTGCACTGGGTGCCAGACACGATCCCACCTGGTGGCAGTTGATGATAATTGCTCAGGTGAGGAGCGAGCGAGGGAGCGCGCGAGCACCCACCCCCTCTGACCGTAGTCAACGAAGAGATTTATGATGTGGTCGTTCAAGGTTTCGATACGTCATGTGGGCAGGGGCCGCCAGGGGTGAGGTAATACGCTCTTTGGACTTGGGGGACTGGTTTGCTTACGGTGGCTGGCTGGATGCCTGCCTGCCTGCCTGGCCTGGCTGGCCTGGCCTGGCCTGGCGAGCTGCCCTGAAAATGAGCCGTGCAACTCGTTCATTTTTTTTTCTTTTTTTCTTTCTCATAATATTTTGAAGGACATTTGCAGGGTACTGGGGCCGACTTCTGTGTCGTTACGGGGTAGGGTGGGGTGAAGTATAGGGGGAAAGACAGGATATGACAGATGAGGGAGAGAGAGATTCTTAATACATCGGTTCCACACATCTGACTGACTTCGCTTCATAAGGTCAGTGCCAGACACTTCAGTAGAGTCTACGAGGATATGTGTATACATACTCCGTACTCTCTTCGTAGATGATGTGTCAGGCGCAACATATGATGTAGGCATCACATAGTTCTCTGTATTCATGGACGCTGCCAAAAAGAAATGCTATGCGTTAGGGTCTGAGCAGCCTTCTTTTCCATCAGGCACCGTTCGATACCGTCTCAAATTGAAAACTTCTGAGCAGTTTCCATTTGCTTAGGACTATAAATAAATGAATAAATAAATAAATATATATATATATATATATATATATATATATATATATATATATATATATATATATATATATATATATATATATATATATATATATATATATATATATATATATTGCTCACGCCACTTTAAATACGAATAAAAACCATCTTATCAAACCTGTTTGCTATTTCATGCAGATGTTTGTGTTGGTCTTATATAAACGATAAGTGATATTGTTTGGAAAGAGGATTAAGGCCTTGGAAGCTATCTAGCCAACGTAAGTATAGCATTTAAACTGGGAGGGAATTTAAATGCTTTATTTATTCAGGTGATCAATTAGAATCATTCACACATGTGGGTTAATACTTGTGATATAGTTTCACTTAAGTCTATCGCTGAAAAGAATACGAGAGAATCTATGGTTTGTGTTTCAACCTAGATTTTAGGTTTGGTTTGTATAGAGCGAGATCCTCTCAGTGTTGAGGTTATACTGGTAGTATGAAAGTCGTGACTTGACCTGTGTCCCTCGGTGGGCTTTGACCTCACCTTGGGTATTGCATTGACCATCTCGATCTGGTTCTGTCATTATTGTGCTCCTGGTGATGTGGTCCTCACGGCTCCAGTTCGTATATCTTGCGTCATCTTTGCAATTTTGTAATCGTGCGTTAGACCACCTCTTAACCTTCTCTTTTCTAGGCTCGGTATGTTTAAAAACATAGCCAGCCATGCTGGCTCCCATAGGATTTGTATCTCAGTCTGAGAACCACCTTCATCGTTCACTTTGTTCACTGTCGCACTCTTTCCAGTTTGGTTCATTATGTTTTCAAGTTAAGCTACCAAAATAGAGCAAATCATCTAAGGAACGAACGCACCAGTGATACGTAGGAAGTGAGGACTATTTCCTTTGACTTGTAGTCGAAAGCCCTACCCATGAGTCCAAGAATTTTGTCTTAATGTTTACTTGGCTTTAGGTCACCAGAGGTTATGGAATCTATGTTCTTTTCCTCATTTTACCTTTTGTAGCACAATAAAACCTTTGCACTTATAGATTTCAAAATTTATATATAACTTGACGACCTAGTCCATCAGTTCGTCTATGTCAGTTGGGGGATGTAGATACTCAGTTTCTGTTGTAGATACATTTCTCATTTCAGAATCGTCTGCGAATTCCCAGAAGTTACAACGCAGACCATTATCGGCGCCACTAATGTATATATATATATATATATATATATATATATATATATATATATATATATATATATATATATATATATATATATATATATACATGGGAGGGTATTGATTAAGAGGGTGAAGGCATGTACAAAGCATCAGATTGGGGAAGAGCAGTGTGCTTTCAGAAGTGGTAGAGGATGTGTGGATCAGGTGTTTGCTTTGAAGAGTGTATGTGAGAAATACTTAGAAAAACAGATGCATTTGTATGTAGCATTTATGGATAAGGAGAAGGCATATGATAGAGCTGATAGAGATGCTCTATGGAAGGTATTAAGAGTATATGGTGGTGGAGATAAGTTGCTAGAAGCAGTGAAAAGTTTTTATCGAGCAGGAAGAGAGGAAAGTGATTGGCTCCCAGTGCATGTTGGTTTGCGGCAAGGATGCGTGATGTCTCTGCGGTTGTTTGATTTATTTATGGATTGGGTGGTTAGGAAGGTGAATGCAAGAGTTCTGGAGAGAGGGGCAAGTATTCAGTCTGTTGTAGATGAGAGGGCTTGGGAAGTGAGTCAGTTGTTGTTCGCTGATGATACAGCACTGGTGGCTGATTCGGGTGAGAAACTGCAGAAAATGGTGGCTGAGTTTGGTAAAGTGTGCGAAAGAAGAAAGCTGAGAGTAAATGTGAATAAAAGCAAGGTTTTAGATTCAGTAGGGTTGAAGGACAAGTCAATTGGGAGGTAAGTTTAAATGGACAAAAACTGGAGGAAGTGAAGTGTTTTAGATGTCTGGGAGTGCATTTGGCAGCGAGTGAGTCACAGAATGGGGGAGGGAGCGAACGTTTTGGGAGCGTTGAAGAATTTGTGGAAGGGAGAACGTTATCTCGGAGAGCAAAAATGGGTATGTTTGAAGGAATAGTGGTTCCAACAATATTATATGGTTATGAGGCATGGGCTATAGGTAAGGTTGTGCGGAGGAAGGTGGATGTGTTGGAAATGAGATGTTTGTGGACAATATGTGGTGTGAGGCGGTTTCATCAAGTAAGTAATGAAAGGGTGAGAGAGATGTGTGGTAATAAAAAGAGTGTGGTTGAGAGAGCAGAGGAGGGTGTATTGAAATGGTTTGGTCACATGGAGAGAATGAGTGAGGAAAGATTGGCAAAGAGGATATATATGTCAGTGGTGGCGGGAACGAGGAGAAGTGGGAGACCAAATTGGAGGTGGAAGGATAGAGTGAAAAAGATTTTGAGCAGTCGGGCCTGAACATGCAGGAGGGTGAAAGGCGTGCAAGATATAGAGTGAATTGGAGCGATGTGGTATACCGGGGTCGACGTGCTGTCAATGGATTGAACCAGGGCACGTGAAGCGTCTGGGGTAAACCATGGAAAGTTCTGTGGGGCCTGGACGTGGAAAGGGACCTATGGTTTCAGTGCATTATTACATGACAGCTAGAGACTGAGTGTGAACGAATGGGGCCTTTGTTGTCTTTTCCTAGCGCAACCTCGCACACATGAGGGGGAAGGGTTTTTTCATTTCATATGTGGCGGGGTGGCGTTGGGAATGAATAGAGGCAGACAGTATGAATTATGTACATGTGTATATATGTATATGTCTGTGTGTGTATATATATGTATATGTTGAGATGAATATTTGCGTGTGTGGACGTGCATGTATATACATGTGTATGTGGGTGGGTTGGGCCATTCTTTCGTCTGTTTTCTTGCGCTACCTCGCTAACGCGGGAGATAGCGACAAAGCAAAATGATTAAATAAATGAAATATATATATATATATATATATATATATATATATATATATATATATATATATATATATATATATATATATATATATATATATGAATGTGTGTGTGTGTGTGTGTGTGTGTGTGTGTGTGTGTGTGTGTGGAAAAGAGAATCGGTTCCAAAACCGATGCCTGTGGTACACCTCCTGTTGCCTCTAACCAGTCTGAGGCTTGACCATCAAATGCTCCTCTTTATTACGGGAACTCAACCAATCTTATGCCTACCGAGGTACAGCCCCATCTATACCATCTGACGTAACTTTTGGCAGTAACCTTTGATGTGGGATGTTATCGAAGGCTTTACGTAATTGTAAATAGATACCTTTAGTCACTTTACTTTCATCATACACGTTCGTTACATCATAATTCAAGCAGATTTGTCAGATTCGAAGGATTTCGCCGAAAACCTTGCTGAGGATCGTGTATTATGTGGTGATCCACTTCATGATTTACAGTGTTGTCTCGAACGATCATTTGCATCAGCCCACCAGTCACACCTAAATCAATCACGATACTTTCATGAGAGGGACTTGTTAACTCGTTAACTTGTTAACTTTAAATTTCGGTGTTACACTGGCAAGCTTCCCATTCCCTCTGGAACATTTCCGGAGGCAAGTGACTTGCTATGAAGGACAGTCTGCTGGAGTTTACCAGTCTGATGCTCTACTTCATTGCATTAAGCGCAGGTAGCGTGTCACTATGTTGTTGAATGCTTTCCTCTCCTGACAAAGGAACTGGGACGGGGACGTGAGTTGTGTCTCTAATGGTAGATACTGATTGGAAAAAAAAACACGGAATTATTTAAGACTCTTACGACAGCCTCAATATCTTAAACTAACCCGCCGTTTTCTGTGTCACATTTCCTTGGGAGTTTCTTCTGCTATTTTCAGCAATATGCGCTTTATAATGACGGTCATTTTAACACGTAGTTCTCGTAGTATTTTCCCAGCAGATGTGCAAAAGTTGCTCTATCATGTTAGTCACCCTTCATTTTAAGTTTACGTGCTCCTTTCTTAGAAAAAAAAAAAACATTTCTTTTCACAGTTCTCTAATTCTGGCTTAGTCTCGGAGAATGATCGTCTGTTACGCATTGGCACTTTATCATATTTCCCTCTACTGCTGTGAATGTCTTACTGAAGCTTTTCCAAACTCGTGTGTCCACATCGTTTTTATTGACGATATCGTCCCAGATTTGTCCGGTAAGATCAAAGCGAAGATCATTAAAGTTTCCAGGTCTAGAAATCTTGTATTTTCTGAATGACTCTCGCGTCGACCAATATCACAAGCAGTGTTGAGAGTTAAATCGAAATCATATGGACTGGGATTATTTGAAAACTTTACTTCAGCGATACAGACAAGATCTTCAGTGACAGCTAGAGATAATTCTAAACGTGTTTTCGTGGCGAGTAGGTTTCCTAACCGAGTTGTGTTAGACCTGTTGTATAGGAAAGCTAAGTTGGGTTATGTTTAGTTAGCTTATATGGGGCATAATCCTATGTTTGAAACTAACTTAATGTTGGATGAACGCTAGCTGAAAGGAAACCAGAAATATATGAATATTTTCAATTCAGCCTGTTTACCGTTTTAATAGGCACAACACTGTATATATATATATATATATATATATATATATATATATATATATATATATATATATATATATATATATATATATATGTATATATATATATATATATATATATATATATATATATATATATATATATATATATATATATAGGGGATAGGGGAGAAAGAATACTTCCCACGTATTCCCTACGTGTCGTAGAAGGCGACTAAAAGGGAAGGGAGCGGGGGGCTGGAAATCCTCCCCTCTCATTTTTTTTCTTTTTTCTTTTTTTTTTTTAAATTTTCCAAAAGAAGGAACAGAGAAGGGGGCCACGTGAGGATATTCCCTCAAAGGCCCAGTCCTCTGTTCTTAACGCTACCTCGCTAACGTGGGAAATGGCGAATAGTATGAAATATATATATATATATATATATATATATATATATATATATATATATATATATATATATATATATATATATATATATACATATACATCATCATCATACAAACCTTCAACAGCTAGGATCGAACCCGGGACCCCTGCGTGGCAGGCGGGCGCGCTACGGCTAGACGGCTAGGCTATGAAGTGAGCGTTCACATGCACTATATTCGTATATATATATATATATATATATATATATATATATATATATATATATATATATATATATATATATATATATATATATATGTGTGTGTGTGTGTGTGTGTGTGTGTGTGTGGAGCCGTACCATCCATAGCGAATGTCTTGCCTTTTTTGGAATCAATCATGCCTTTCATTTAAGAGGAATTATTGGTAACGTCAAGACCAGAGGCTTATGTTGACTATCGTTGCCGCTGAGTGGCTGGCGGTGCCGACTAGTCTCATGGGAGGAACGTCGATATAAGTCCCTGATAACGATATAGTACAACGAGATTAAATTCTGATCATATTCATTAAGGAGAATTGGAGGATTTATTGGCGATTCATTCAGAGACAACCGGTCTATAATAAGCAGGTGTCACAATGGTGGCTAAGGGCTTGGCCCAGTACTGGTGGGGGCGCGCGCGTGAACCAGACCTCTGGAACTCTGTCTTACCTCCAGAGATCCAGCGCACTCCTGGACCCATTCACATCACTGAGGCTTCGCCAATTGTGCCCTTTGGGTTACCCATGGCTTCTGGAAGCCTCTCCAGTGGGAGCAAATGAATGGTACAGTGCTCGGTAGTAGATGTTATCGTGTTATCTTCATAGAAAATGCATCTATAAGAATAAATATTGGTCTACAGTGGAAGGTATGACGGCGTGAATAGCTGTGGGTGCACTTTCCGTTCATCTTTTAAAGAAAGATTTTAAGACGAATATTGTGGCTACAGAGGCGATAGTTAGGGAAGTTATCTGAACTAATCCAGATTAGATTGTTGTACAGAACGCTTACCCATCAGTTAGAGCAGGCGATAGAAAACTCACCAAGTAATTACTTCAATATCTATCATTGGTTCCACTTTGTCCAACGCTGAAACTTGATAGGTTAGTGTTGACTTACTTCATTATGTTTGCATATATTTTTGAGCAACATTCTCCTAAGAAGTTATTTTTTGTTTTGCTTTCTGAGTAAACGTCTATATCATATGTGTTGCTTAATGAATCATTGAGAGACGTGCTGGATACTCTTTACTTTTGAAATGTCATTTGATAAAACTGGAATCCATTTCATTGTTTCTAGTAGAGTAGAACAGAACATGAATCTTCTCACTGCTTTATTACAAAAAATATTCATCGTTAAAGACATTTGTATATTTTACTAGTAACATCACAGACACGAGAGTGATGTTCACCAGCCTCATCTCCAACACGAATTCAGATTCTTCTCTGAATATTTCTGGAATATTCAACCACTCCCTGTGGAGATGTGTGTTGCATACCTCATAATGGTGATTCATCTGTCGAAAGTACCGACTGACTGTCTGGTGCTGTTTGCATCACCTGATATACACATGCTGCCAGCGACCATGACCTAATGTTACTTATATAAATGTGCAGAAATGACACAAGAATCTAATTGATGAATTTGATGAATAACATTTTTCTTTTTACGTTTGTCATGGCATACCAAATGGCGTCCTAACTACGTTTCTTCGTTGTATATCATCTGACAGTTATATTTCTTTCTTGTATCTTCCCTGATGATGTGATCATTACACGAAAGTGCACTTGAGAACTTATCTCCTTTCATTTCCCCGTGGACAAAAAGCAATATATATATATATATATATATATATATATATATATATATATATATATATATATATATATATATATATATATATATATATATATATATATATTTATATATATATATATATATATATATATATATATATATATATATATATATATATATATATATATATATATATATATATATATATATATATATATATATATATTTTTTTTTTTTATACTATTCGCTATTTCCCGCGATAGCGAGGTAGCGTTAAGAACAGAGGACTGGGCCTTTGAGGGAATATCCTCACCTGGACCTCTTCTCTGTTCCTTCTTTTGGAAAAAAAAAAAAAAAAAAAAACGAGAGGGGAGGATTTCCAGCCCCCAGCTCCCTTCCCTTTTGGTCGCCTTCTACGACACGCAGGGAATACGTGGGAAGTATTCTTTCCCCCACAACCCCAGGGAATATATATATATATATATATATATATATATATATATATATATATATATATATATATATATGTACATATTCATACTTGCTGCCCTCAGCCATTCCCGTCGCCACCCCGCCACACATGAAATGATACCCCCTCCCCCCGCACGCGCGTTGACAGCACATCGACCCCGGTATACCACATCGTTCCAATTCACTCTATTCCTTGCACACCTTTCACCCTCCTGCATGTTCAGACCTCGATCGCTCAAGATCTTTTTCACTACATCCTTCCACCTCCAATTTGGTCTCCCATTTCTCCTCGTTCCCTCCGCCTCTGACACATATATCCTCTTTGTCAATCTTTCCTCACTCATTCTCTCCATGTGACCAAACCATTTCAATGCACCCTCTTCTGCTCTCTCAACCACACTCTATTTATTACCACACATCACTCTTACCCTTTCATTACTTACTCGATCAAACCACCTCACACCACATATTGTCTTCAAACATCTCATTTCCAACACATTCACCCTCCTCCGCACAACTCTATCTATAGCCCACGCTTCGCAACCATATAACATTGTTGGAACCACTATTCCTTCAAACATACCCATTTTTGCTTTCCGAGATAATGTTCTTGGTTTCCACATAGTCTGCAACGTTCCCAGAACCTTCGCCCCCTCCCCCACCCTGTGACTCACTTCCGCTTCCATGGTTCCATCCGCAGTTAAATCCACTCCCAGATATCTAAAACACTTCACTTCCTCTAGTTTTTCTCCACTCAAACTTACCTCTCAATTGACTTGTCCCTCAACACTGCTGTACCTAATAACCTTGCTGTTATTCACATTTACTCTCAACTTTCTTCTTTCACATACTTTACCAAACTCAGTCACCAGCTTCTGCAGTTTCTCACAAGAATCAGCCACCAGCGATGTATCATCAGCGAACAACAACTGACTCACTTCCCAAGCTCTCTCATCCACAACAGACTGCATACTTGCCCCTCCCTCCAAAACTCTTGCATTTACCTCCCTAACAACCCTATCCATAAACAAATTAAACAACCATGGAGACATCACGCACCCCTGCCGCAAACCTACATTCACTGAGGACCAATTACTTTCCTCTCTTCTTACACGTACACATGCCTTATATTCTAGACAAACACTTTTCACTGCTTCTAACAACTTGCCTTCCACACCATATATTCTTAATACCTTCCACAGAGCATCTCTATCAACTCTATCATATGCCTTCTCCAGATCCATAAATGCTACATACAAATCCATTTGCTTTTCTAAGTATTTCTAACATACATTCTTCAAAGCAAACACCTGATCCACACATCCTCGACCACTTCTGAAACCAAACTGCTCTTCCCCGATCTGTTGCTCTGTACATGCCTTCACCCTCTCAGTCAATATCCTCCCATATAATTTGCCAGGAATACTCAACAAACTTATACCTCTGTAATTTGAGCACTCACTTTTATCCCCTTTACCTTTGTACAATGGCACTATGCAAATATTCCGCCAATCCTCAGGCACCTCACCGTGAGTCATACATACACTGAATAACGTTACCAACCAGTCAACAATGCAGTCACCCCCTCTTTTTAATAAATTCCACTGGAATACCATCCAAACCCGCTGCCTTGCCGGCTTTCATCTTCCGCAAAGCTTTTACTACCTCTTCTCTGTTTACCAAATAATTCTCCCTAACCCTCTCACTTTGCACACCACCTCGACCAAAACACCCTATATCTGCCACTCTATCATCAAACACATTCAACAGACCTTCAAAATACTCACTCCATCTCCTTCTCATATCACCACTACTTGTTATCACCTCCCCATTTGCGCCCTTCACTGATGTTCCCATTTGTTCTCTTGTCTTACGCACTTTATTTACCTCCTTCCAGAACATTTTTTTATTCTCCCTAAAATTTAATGATACTCTCTCACCCCAACTCTCATTTGGCCTCTTTTTCACTGCTTGCAGCTTTCTCTTGACCTCCTGCCTCTTTCTTTTATACATCTCCCACTCATTTGCATTATTTCCCTGCAAAAATCGTCCAAATGCCTCTCTCTTCTCTTTCACCAATAATCTTACTTCTTCATCCCACCACTCACTACCCTTTCTAATCTGCCCACCTCTCACGCTTCTCATGCCACAAGCATCTCTTGCACAAGCCATCACTGCTTCCCTAAATACATCCCATTCCTCCCCCACTCCCCTAACGTCCTATGTTCTCACCTTTTCCATTCTGTACTCAGTCTCTCCTGGTACTTCCTCACACAAGTCTCCTTCCCAAGCTCACTTACTCGCACCACTCTCTTCACCCCAACATTCTCTCTTCTTTTCTGTAAACCTCTACAAATCCTCTTTCGCCTCCACAAGATAATGATCAGACATCCATCCAGTTGCACCTCTCAGCACATTAACATCCATAAGTCTCTCTTTTGCGCGTCTATCAATTAACACGTAATCCAATAACGCTCTCTGGCCATATCTCCTACTTACATACGTATACTTATGTGTATCTCTCTTTTTAAACCAAGTATTCCCAATCAACAGTCCTTTTTCAGCACATAAATCTACAAGCTCTTCACCATTTCCATTTACAACATTGAACATCCCATGTACTCCAATTATTCCCTCAACTGCCGCATTACTCACCTTTGCATTCAAATCACCCATCACTATAACCCAGTCTCATGCATCAAAACTACTAACACACGCACTTAGCTGCTCCCAAAACACTTGCCTCTCATGATCTTTCTTCTCATGCCCAGGTGCATATGCACCAATAATCACCCATCTCTCTCCATCCACTTTCAGTTTTACCCTTAGCAATCTAGAGCTTACTTTCTTACACTCTATCACATACTCTCACCACTCTTGTTTCAGGAGTAGTGCTACTCTTTCCCTTGCTTTCGTCCTCTCACTAACCCCTGACTTTACTCCCAAGACATTCCGAAACCACTCTTCCCCTTTACCCTCGAGCTTCGTTTCACTCAGAGCCAAAGCATCCAGGTTCCTTTCTTCAAACATACTACCTATTTCTCCTTTTTTCTCATCTTGGTTACATCCACACACATTTAGACACCCCAATCTGAACCTTCGAGGAGGATGAGCACTCCCCGCGTGACTCCTTCTGTTTCCCTTATCAGTTAGCGGTTAGCATTCCCGCCTCTTGCACAGGGGTCCCGGGTTCGATCCTGGCTGATGGAGGTTTGTATGTTCTATGAAGGTGCGCGTTTCTATGCACTTTATTCGTATATATATATACATATATATATGTATATATTAAAATGTTATATAATTGAATTATTTCTACCCCGAGTGATTATTCTGGACCTAATTTGTTGTAGAAACGAAGAGATGAATCACTGTAAATTCATTCAGTTCCTCCAAGAATCTGTGAACATCTTCTGATGGTCAGCAAAAAAAAGGGAACGAAAGACAATAGCTGGCGAGGATCACGAAGAGTCAAGGCCCAGAGAGGTCGATAATGAAATGTGGTCAGATCACCAGAAAATTGGCCAATTTCGCCCCCGCTTTCAATGAGAGTTCCTTCCCTGATGATAGTAAAACAGAAGGTGAAGTGCGTTCATCATTCACGCACTTCATCCCTCTATTCACTTCCTGTCACCGCCTCTGATTCATTTGGTTACTACGCCTCCAGAGCCTCCTTTCATGCACCCCTCCACAGCCCCCGCACCCACCGCGCCCCTATGTGATTTATAGTTCGTGGAGAAGTTTTGGATCTTTAGATAACGTGTTGTTTCCAGGTGTAGACCAACACCGAGGTGTTGGCTCGTAGTGGTGGTGCGACCCCTCTCTCTCTCTCTCTCGCTCTCTCTCTCTCTCTCTCTCTCTCTCTCTCTCTCTCTCTCTCTCTCTCTCTCTCTCTCTCTCTCTCTCTCTCTCTCTCTCTCTCTCTCTCTCTCTCTCTCTCTCTCTCTTTCTCTCAAAACACCCTTGGTATCTTCAAAGTTAGGTTTGGTCATCACGGATCGCTCTCCGGTATTGCATAATTCATTTAATCACACATCATAATGCAACGGTATATATGCTCCTTTCCCAACCATTGACCATTGATCAACCTATGCCACCTGCTTTGAGAGAGCAGTTAAGAATTACTGTATCATTCCTCAACATCAGGTATGATACAGTCATGATAAGTCGAGAGGCTGGAGCTCAGGTTAATCCTTAGTATTGTCTTTATAACAAAAAGTGAAGGATTGCATGTCGTTGGTGATGGAATGCATGACATATTCATGTTCATTCCATCTTATAACTTTCCTACAAAAATTTCCTTCAGGCTTATTATTCCTGCAAGGTATTTTTTTTTTTTTTTTTTGTACTTGTTCTCCTTCCAGCGTGTGCCAGAGGGAGTGGAGGGTGGGGTTAGGGAGCCCTTGCTTGCTGCCCTTTTCTTCCCCTGCATACAAGGCGGCCCTTTTATTTTTCCAGCGTTAAGGCCAGGACATCTCGCTTGGGCCTTGGGTCTGTGTGGTGTGTGTCTCTGTGTGACTATGTAACTTTCTCTCTAGTCGTCTGATGCAACATTACAACGATGAAAGACATCATTGAGAACTTTCATGATAGCGGGGCAACGGCCGTGTTCACAACACAACACAACACAACACAACACAACACAACACAACACAACACAACATAACACAACACAACACAACACAACACAACACAACACAACACAACACAACACAACACAACACAACACAAAACAAAACAAAACGAAACAGCACAACACAACACAACACAACATAACATAACACAGCACAATACAATACAACACAACACAAAACAGCACAACACAAAACAGCACAACACAAAACAGCACAACACAACACAACACAACACAACACAAAACATCACAACACAAAATAGCACAAGACAACACAACACAGCATAAAACAAAACAGCACAACACAACACAAAACAGCACAACACAAAACAGCACAACACAACACAGCACAAAACAAAACAGCCAAACACAACACAACACAACACAACACAAAACAAAACAGCACAACACAACACAAAACAGCACAACACAAAACAGCACAACACAAAACAGCACAACACAACACAACTCAACACAACACAACACAACACGACACAACAGAACACGATCTCTGAAAATAGATAAAAAAAAGATAAACTCTTTCTCCCCCTGTCTTTTCACGGTGACCCGAGTGGTCGGGGCTACGTACGTGTTCGATTCCCAGCCTGTAGGAAACAAAGCGCTGTTTTCAGCCTCGGGGATCGAACCAAACGTGTCACCGGAGCCAAGGCTGGGAGCACCAGCTGTGTACAGCTGACGTGGCCACCACACGACCCGGCCAGTTTTTCCCCTTGTTATTACTGCACATGACACACGTATCATTGTAGCGCCACGCCCGTTATGAAGATAGGTTCAGAGCCATTAAGAAGTGGGAGAGAATTGGTGAGACAAGTCTATTGACAGATGTACGCTCTCTCTCTCTCTCTCTCTCTCTCTCTCTCTCTCTCTCTCTCTCTCTCTCTCTCTCTCTCTCTCTCTCTCTCTCTCTCTCTCTCCATTCGGCGAGGCTGTATCTGCCAAAATGGACGAAAAGTAGAACATTCTCTTCGAAGGACTTTTTCCCGTCTAAAGGAGTCCCTCATTCCCTGCTACTGACTGAAGTAACATGATATAAGAAGTTCATTCAACCCTGAGTGATTTCTCTTGACTGAATTTGTCGCAGAAAAGAAGAGATGAATCACTGTAGGTAGATTCACTCGGCTCCTCCAGGAATCTGTGAACGTTTTCTGATGGTGTAAAAAGGGAAGGAAAAGACGATGGCTGGCGGAGGATCACGAAGAAGCAAGACTTAGAGAGGCCGATAGTCAAATGTGGTCAGATCACCAGAAAATCGGAGCTGCTGCAAGAGGCCCATAAAAAAAGGACTCGTTGTTAAATAGTATACTATAAACTATTTGTAAAACTCGGATGACAGCCCAAGCATAAGTTGATGACCTTCGTAGACATCAAAAACCTTATATCCAACATCAAATGAAAGACGGACAAACTAAGGCTTTAGAAAACGACAACATCATCATGCTCAGTATAGAGGTATGAGTCGCACGTATTATCAGTCAGTATTATAACACACATAAGACTTGCCTCTGTATCAGCGTCCATGATCACCCAGGTGAAGACGAGCACCCATCAAACCTTCCCTCTGATATATTGAAACTCTGGCCAAGCAGAATCCGCCGGTCCTTCTGACGTAACGGAAGGGGTATGTAAGGTCATAACCCCCCCCCCTCTCTCTCTCTCTCTCTCTCTCTCTCTCTCTCTCTCTCTCTCTCTCTCTCTCTCTCTCTCTCTCTCTCTCTCTCTCTCTCTCTCTCCTTAAATATCACAGTCTGGTGACGTCGAGTGAGCTGACGCAGTCTCCACGTTGCTGGTGTGGTGAGAGATATCTCTCGAGATCGTGTGTCAATATCCGGATCCTTTCCTTTTTTTTTTCGTCATGGCTGATAGTGTAGTATGTACGTGTATCTCTACACACTCTACACACACACACACACACATTCACACACACACACACACACACACACACACACTGCGTAAAATACAAGAGGATGCGTTGATTGGTCCGTAAGTCGGGCGTGGCCCCTCGTCTTTATAATTCATATTAGTGCTAATATGGTGTTCACAGTACTCTACACTGGCATGAATGTGGATGGAAGAGCTGTTTTCTAATATATATATATATATATATATATATATATATATATATATATATATATATATATATATATATATATATATATATATATATTTATATATATATATATATATATATATATATATATATATATATATATATATTTTTGCTTTGTCGCTGTCTCCCGCGTTTGCGAGGTAGCGCATGGAAACAGACGAAAGAAATGGCCCAACCCACCCCCATACACATGTATATACATACGTCCACACACGCAAATATACATACCTACACAGCTTTCCATGGTTTACCCCAGACGCTTCACATGCCCTGATTCAATCCATTGACAGCACGTCAACCCCGGTATACAACATCGATCCAATTCACTCTATTCCTTGCCCTCCTTTCACCCTCCTGCATGTTCAGGCCCCGATCACACAAAATCTTTTTCACCCCATCTTTCCACCTCCAATTTGGTCTCCCACTTCTCCTCGTTCCCTCCACCTCCGACACATATATCCTCTTGGTCAATCTTTCCTCACTCATTCTCTCCATGTGCCCAAACCATTTCAAAACACCCTCTTCTGCTCTCTCAACCACGCTCTTTTTATTTCCACACATCTCTCTTACCCTTACGTTATTTACTCGATCAAACCACCTCACACCACACATTGTCCTCAAACATCTCATTTCCAGAACATCCATCCTCCTGCGCACAACTCTATCCATAGCCCACGCCTCGCAACCATACAACATTGTTGGAACCACTATTCCTTCAAACATACCCATTTTTGCTTTCCGAGATAATGTTCTCGACTTCCACACATTCTTCAAGGCTCCCAGGATTTTCGCCCCCTCCCCCACCCTATGATCCACTTCTGCTTCCATGGTTCCATCCGCTGCCAGATCCACTCCCAGATATCTAAAACACTTTACTTCCTCCAGTTTTTCTCCATTCAAACTTACCTCCCAATTGACTTGACCCTCAACCCTACTGTACCTAATTACCTTGCTCTTATTCACATTTACTCTTAACTTTCTTCTTTCACACACTTTATCAAACTTTTTCACCAGCTTCTGCAGTTTCTCACATGAATCAGCCACCAGCGCTGTATCATCAGCGAACAACAACTGACTCACTTCCCAAGCTCTCTCATCCCCAACAGACTTCATACTTGCCCCTCTTTCCAAAACTCTTGCATTCACCTCCCTAACAACCCCATCCATAAACAAATTAAACAACCATGGAGACATCACACACCCCTGCCGCAAACCTACATTCACTGAGAACCAATCACTTTCCTCTCTTCCTACACGTACACATGCCTTACATCCTCGATAAAAACTTTTCACTGCTTCTAACAACTTGCCATTTCCCGCCTCAGCGAGGTAGCGTTAAGAGCAGAGGACTGGGCCTCTGAGGGAATATCCTCACCCGGCCCCCTTCTCTGTTCCTTCCTTTGAAAAAAAAAAAAAAAATGAGAGGGGAAGATTTCCAGCCCCTCGCTCCCTTCCCTTTTAGTCGCTTTCTACGACTCGCGGGGAATACGTGGGAAGTATTCTTTCTCCCCTGTCCCCAGGGATGATATATGATGATATATATATATATATATATATATATATATATATATATATATATATATATATATATATATATATATATATATATATATATATACATATATATATATATATATATATATATATATATATATATATATATATTTCTTTTTTTTCTTTCTTTTCCTTTCAAACTATTCGCCATTTCCCGCTTTAGCAAGGTAGCGTTAAGAACAGAGTACTGGGCCTTTGAGGGAATATCCTCACCTGGCCCCCTTTTCTGTTCCTTCTTTTGGAAAATTGAAAAAAAAAAAAAGAGTCGGGAGGATTTGCAGCCCCCGCTCCCTTCCCTTTTAGTCGCCTCCTACGATACGTAGGGAATACATGGTAAGTATTCTTTCTCCCCTATCTTCAGGGATGATATATATATATATATATATATATATATATATATATATATATATATATATATATATATATATATATATATATATATATATATATATATATATATATATATATATATATATATATATATATATATATATATATATATATATATATATATATATATACTGCAGTAAAGATTTATATAATAATAGATTTATTTCTACAAGATTCTTATGCTGACCTTAGCGTGTCATATGTACAATGATAAACTGGTAAAGAAATGTTATCAAGGAATGATAAACAGCGCGTCAGAGTAACCAGGTCACACACACTGCTGAATGTTGGCCGTGGAACTGGGCAGTTGAAGCGGAACATGGTGTTAGACAAGGAGAGAGAGAGAGAGAGAGAGAGAGAGAGAGAGAGAGAGAGAGAGAGAGAGAGAGAGAGAGAGAGAGAGAGAGAGAGAGAGAGAGAGAGAGAGAGAGAGGGGGGGAGGGGGAAGACGTAGAAAAAGGCCATCGTTGGCTGGCCAGGAGGCTGCTTGGCCAGGAGGCAGGTTGGCCATCATTGGCTGGCCATCGTTGGCTGGCGAGGAGGGAGCAGGCTGGACATCATTGGTTGGCCATCGTTAACTGGCCAGGAGGGAGGCAGTCTGGCCAGGATGGAGGCAGTCTGGCCAGGAGGGAGGCAGGCTGGCCAGGAGGGAGGCAGGGTGGCCAGGAGGGAGGCAGGCTGGCCAGGAGGGAGGCAGTCTGGCCAGGAGGGAGGCAGGGTGGCCAGGAGGGAGGCAGGGTGGCCAGGAGGGAGGCAGTCTGGCCAGGAGGGAGGCAGTCTGGCCAGGAGGGAGGCAGGCTGGCCAGGAGGGAGGCAGGGTGGCCAGGAGGGAGGCAGGGTGGCCAGGAGGGAGGCAGGGTGGCCAGGAGGGAGGCAGGGTGGCCAGGAGGGAGGCAGGGTGGCCAGGAGGGAGGCAGTCTGGCCAGGTGGGAGGCAGGGTGGCCAGGAGGGAGGCAGGCTGGCCAGGAGGGAGGCAGTCTGGCCAGGAGGGAGGCAGGCTGGCCAGGAGGGAGGCAGGCTGGCCAGGAGGGAGGCAGTCTGGCCAGGAGGGAGGCAGGCTGGCCAGGAGGGAGGCAGGCTGGCCAGGTACTGTGTAAGCACTACTGGCTGGGCCACCTCGTGACCCAGGTACACACGCCAACAATAGCAATCAGCTGACCACACCGGGCCGCGCTCCTCTACCCTACCGCTGCTGCTGCTGCTGCTGCTGCTGCTCATGCTGGCGCTGTTGTTGGTGCTGCTGTTGGCGCAGCTTCGATGATGTTGTTGGAGCTGCTGTTGCTGTTGTCGGTGCTGCTGTTGCCGCCAGCCCCGGTAATGATGATGCTGTTGGTGTAGTTGGTGGTGAAGTTGGTGTTGGTGATGCGTATGGTGCTGCTTTTTTTGATGACGTTGTTGATGGTGCTATTTGTTGGTGATGCCTTTTTTTTGTGCTTTTGTTGGCGATGGTATTTTTGTTGGTGCTTTCGTTGGGGATGGTACGTTTGATGCTGCTGTTGGTGCTGCTTGGTCGTGTTCTTGTTGTCGCTGCTCCTGTTGTTATTGCTGTCGCTTCTGGTGCTATTGTCGATGTTGTTGTTGTCGCTGTTGTTGTTGTCGGTGGTGCTGTTGTTGTTGACGCTGTCGGAGCTCTGTTGCCGTTGTTGGTGATGCCGTTGGCGATGATGCTGCTGTTGTTGGTGCCCCTGTTGGTGCTATTATTTTTGTTGGTGCTACTGTTGCCGCAGCTGTTGTTGGTGCTACTGTTGCCGCAGCTGTTGTTGGTGCCACTGTTGGTGTTGCTGGCGCAGGCCAGCCGTTACCTACAACCAAGCAGTCGTGGGAGTCACGAGCACCTCCTTCATGCTGCCATACACACACACTCTCCTCCTCCAGTGTCACCCAGCTCGCTTCTGGTGCTCCACCTTCCATCTGTTTCACCCGTTTTCTCTCTTCAGCCGCAGTACGCTCCCTGTGACCCTCTTCCTCACAATACTAAGAGGGAGCCCGGCTCTCGTGAGGGCCGGGTGGAATAACAAGCCCAATCCACCCTAGGCCCAGTGCGTAGGTCCGTCACCACCGGCGGGTTGCCCTAGAGCATAGGGCCCCCTCACCTCCTGAGTGGTAGAGAGGTTTCATCTCGAACAGCAACCATGATATTCTCCTCTCCCTCACCGTCATTCACCTCTTCTCCTCTCAGTCCTACCCTCTCGCTGCTCGGTTATCCAACCGTAGTTCAGCCCAAAATGTGAACTGATGTTTCCACATCCATCAAAAATCTTTATCCCGTGTTACCAGCTGAGTCCCAGACTGGACCAGACTGGGTCTGTTGCTTCTTTTCGTAATCGTTTGATAACATCCCTTAGAGTTTTCCCCTCCACCCATCCATCCTTAATCTGAGGTCCACATCCATTTCTAATCTCCGTCGACTTTTCACGTGAAATATCCTCATTTGCCTCCATTTCATTCATATGTGCCAATTCTGTTCATTATCCACATGTGGTACTTTTATTCATTATTCGTATATGCCACTTTTGCTCATTATTCACTCGTGACACATTCATTCATTGACATGTGCCACTTTCATTCATCACACGTATGTGCCACTTTCATTCATTATTCATATGTGCCATAGATATTCATCGTTCATATGTGACCCTCTTATTCATTACTCTCTTATTCATAATTCACATTCTTCACTCCTTTTCCAACGATCTTTCCAATACTCTGGAAAAAAAACGACATCTTCAAATTCCCCTTACATGATCACCCGCTGCATTCACCGGCTGCATTCACCGGCTGCATTCATACATATACATATACACAGTCGAATGACGATAACATTTTAGATTCCCATGTATTTGGACGAATCCCCGAAACAGCTGGCGTTTCTTCTTGAAGAATCGCTGTAAATGACGGCCTGGGGGAGGTAATTACTGACGATAAGAGCAAGTACTTATAACGTTGGATAACGAGTCAGCATTTGCCAACGAGGAAATACCACGTCATTGATCCATAATAACTAATAAATGAAGGGTAAGGTACGGAGGGACGATGGTTATAAAGTGATCTGTCACTTGCTGTCGGACAAACACTGGCTTTTGGGAACTCTGTGATGAAGGAAGGGCAGTGATTACGAATCGTGGTGGAGGAAATCTCAGGGGGAGGGAGGATGCATGTTCGTACAGAGGACATCGAGGACTGAGGACGAACTGTGTACTGGGTAAAGGCTATTACTTCCCCGAGAGAAGACGACAAATACCTGTACTTAAATAGAGACAAACATAAACACACATGTTCATCCCTAAACAAACACACACACACACACACACACACACACACACACACACACACACACACACACACACACACACACACACACACACACACACATACACACATACGTATACAAAAACACAAATGCACACAGGATGACAAATATGGGAGGACAGTTTACATGGGAGAGACAGACAACAGAAGACCCGTTGGGAAATGTTTAGCTTATCTGTTTCTGAACTTTACCGGTTCCATTTTTCTAAGTAGGTGGGGTAAAGACAGGACAGGCAGAGGGGCCTTTCCCAGCTCCCCACTCACTCCCATCGGCACACAACAAACAGCAGATAAAAATGGCTACAAAAATACCATGCACTCGTTGAGTAAACCTGCGTGGAATTCAACAGGATAGAATGAAAGGAAAAGTCCCACTTTATAATCTTGGTACACTGTCCCACCCTCTTGCTGCTGCACCACACAATATATATATATATATATATATATATATATATATATATATATATATATATATATATATATATATATATATATATATATATATATATATATATATATATATATATATATATATATATATATGTATATATATATTCCCTGGGGATAGGGGAGAAAGAATACTTCCCACGTATTCCCTGCGTGTCGTAGAAGGCGACTAAAAGGGAAGGGAGCTGGGGGCTGGAAATCCTCCCCTCTCATTTTCTTTTTTTTCTTTAATTTTCCAAAAGAAGGAACAGAGAAGAGGGCCAGGGGAGGATAGTCCCTCAAAGACCCAGTCCTCTGTTCTTAACGCTACCTCGCTATCGCGGAAAATGGCGAATAGTATGAAAAAAAAAAAAAAAATAAAAATATATATATATATATATATATATATATATATATATATATATATATATATATATATATATATATTGGAAAGGATCACAATTTTGCGCGTGATCAAGATATTCCTATGAGTCCACGGTGAAAATGAAGCACCATAAGTTCCCAAGTGCACTTTCGTGTAATAATCACATCATCAGGAGAGACACAAGATAGAAATAGAAGTCAGTTGATATACATTGGAAGAGACGAAGCTAGGACGCCATCTGGTAAACATGTGATTATTACACGAAAGTGCACTTGGGAACTTATCGTGTTTCATTTTCCCCGTGGACTCATAGGAATATATATATATATATATATATATATATATATATATATATATATATATATATATATATATATATATATATATATATATATATATATATATATATATATATATATATATATATATATATATATATATATATATATATATATATATATATACACCCCTCGGATCTGGCATGAGAAAACGTAATTAATGCATGTCTTCTTTCCTTGTGTTCATTCACTAAATACCTGAACTGATGAATGATTTGCCTAACCGGTTATTGAAGGCATTTATAGCCTTCGCATCGGCAGAGTTTTAACGGTAACTAATTGCAGTGTTCAACGCATTTGTTGGCGAGGAAACTTCCCGACGTCTCACTGTCCAAATTTGTCCTAATAATTAAGTTTTCGTGCATTTCAAAAGAAAAAAAAAGAGAAAAAAATCTTTGTGATTTGAGTTGTCAAATCTGTTCCAAATTTTTGATATTTTGTATTTGGTCATCACGAAGTCTTCGACTCTTAACTGTGTGCTGTGTGCTGTGATCTGTGTGCTGTGATCTGTTGCTGTGTGCTGTGATCTGTGTGCTGTGATCTGTGATCTGCGTGCTGTAATGTGTTGGTGTATGCTGTGATCTGTGTGCTGTGTGCTGTGATCTGCGTGCTGTAATCTGTTGCTGTATGCTGTGATCTGTGATCTGTGATCTGCGTGCTGTAATCTGTTGCTGTGTGCTGTGATCTGTGATAAGGGATCTGATCTTCTCTGACCCTCTTCATATCGGTAGATTTTCCAGAGTTGGAATCAGTCATGTCGTCCTCACCATTTTTCCTCGTTTTTCTTATAGTCTGGCGACCAGAGCTGGACTGCACATTCAAGGTGTGGTCATGTCGCGAGACCAGAATATTATAAAAAAGTGTTTACGATTGTTTCCCGTGTCTTGCAGTCGACGTTCTCAGCTCTGAAATCGAGTATATTCGATTTTCTTCGTCGGATCCCTCGGAACCATTTCCCTTATGGCTGATGCATGTATGATTCTTCGTCATCTGTATCACTCAGAGCTGAAGGATGTATCTGGTACGAGACCGTATCCTTCCTGTGTCGTCCTTTACTTGACCAGGTCCATGTATCTGGGCGTCCTATTGTATCGTGTACCTTCCACCGCAGTTCTACATATTTGATGAATCCCTTGGGGATATTTCATAGGATTTTTTCTTTTATGTTCACATGTACTTTCCTCCAATGAACTTTTAACAATTCCTCCGTAAATTCCACTAATTCCTTACGATTTTCGTTATTTTCCATTAACTTGAATATATATATATATATATATATATATATATATATATATATATATATATATTTTTTTTTTTTTTTTTTTTTTTTTTTTTTTTTTTATACTTTGTCGCTGTCTCCCGCGTTTGCGAGGTAGCGCAAGGAAACAGACGAAAGAAATGGCCCCCCCCCCATACACACGTACATACACACGTCCACACACGCAAATATACATACCTACACAGCTTTCCATGGTTTACCCCAGACGCTTCACATGCCTTGATTCAGTCCACTGACAGCACGTCAACCCCTGTATACCACATCGCTCCAATTCCCTGGGGATAGGGGTGAAAGAATACTTCCCACGTATTCCTCGCGTGTCGTAGAAAGCGACTAGAGGGGACGGGAGCGGGGGGCCGGAAATCCTCCCCTCCTTGTATTAACTTTCTAAAATGGGAAACAGATGGGAAATATATATATATATATATATATATATATATATATATATATATATATATATATATATTTTTTTTTTTTTTTTTCATACTATTTGCCATTTCCCGCGTTAGCGAGGTAGCATTAAGAACAGAGAACTGGGCCTTAGAGAGAATATCCTCACCTGACCCCCTTCTCTGTTCCTTCTTTTGGAAAATTAAAAAAAACAAGAAAGGGGAGGATTTCCAGCCACCCGCTCCCTCCCCTTTTAGTCGCCTTCTACGACACGCAGGGAATACGTGGGAAGTATTCTTTCTCCCCTATCCCCAGGGATAATATATATATATATATATATATATATATATATATATATATATATATATATATATATATATATTATCCCTGGGGATAGGGGAGAAAGAATACTTCCCACGTATTCCCTGCGTGTTGTAGAAGGCGACTAAAAGGGAAGGGAGCGGGGGGCTGGAAATCCTCCCCTCTCATTTTTTTTTTAATTTTCCAAAAGAAGGAACAGAGAAGGGGGCCAGGTGAGGTTATTCCCTAAAAGGCCCAGTCCTCTGTTCTTAACGCTACCTCGCTAATGCGGGAAATGGTGAATAGTATGAAAAAAAAAAAAATATATATATATATATATATATATATATATATATATATATATATATATATATATATATATATATATATATATACATATATATATATATAT
Source organism: Panulirus ornatus (assembly GCF_036320965.1). NCBI lineage: Eukaryota > Metazoa > Arthropoda > Malacostraca > Decapoda > Palinuridae > Panulirus > Panulirus ornatus. The sequence continues at coordinate 8,810,333 of NC_092280.1, forward strand.
ATATATATATATATATATATATATATATATATATATATATATATATATATATATATATATATATATATATACATATATATATATATATATATATATGAAGTTTACAGACACACTCTACACCTCTCTCCCACTGTATTGGTATCAAGGAGTTTTAACCAGTTAATATTGCTAAATTCGTGTCTTATTTTATCAAAGTTTGCTCTCTCTTTGATCTTGGGTCAAGAGTACACTATCATTAAATTTCCAATCTTGTATTTACCTCCTGTCTAATAATATTATGGTCTCTATTTGCCAAAGTTTCGCCTACCTCGCGGGAGGTGCTCGCTAGTGAGGGCAAGATGGAGGATATTTTCGCCTCCAGTCGCTTTATTAAATTGTCAAGAAAGGTGTGTTCGATCAAGCTAAGTAGTCTACTTCCTTCTAGATAACTGGTTAACCTATTCCACTTTGCGCTTAGATGATTCATGTCTTATACAATGATAACTTCCTCTGTGTTTACAGTAAACTGTATTTCTTCGTATAGCATTTTGTCGTCTCCTTCCTTCTTGCTCAGAAGGTCTGTTTATGACTGTAAAACGAAGTTTATATATATATATATATATATATATATATATATATATATATATATATATATATATATATATATATATATATATATTTTTTTTTTTTTTTTTTTCTTTTTTTTTTCCTGGCATTGTGAATGCAAGAATCATGATTATGGGTGCCTAACTTGCTTAAATTAGCTGTACTTCTGCTGTTTTTAGCATAGGTTAAGACACCGCCTCCTTCCTTGTGCAGACGGTCTTTGGTAAACACTTTGCATTCAGGTACTATTAATGCGGCGAGTAAATGGTTATTCTCAGTGTTTAACCAAGAGTCTGAGGCTGCAGTGATGTTCACTTTTTCTCTCTGACAACATACACAGCTCATCCCGTTTTCTTTCCGACAACATACACCAGCTCATCCCGTTTTCTCTCTGACAACATACACCAGCTCATCCCATTTTCTCTCCGACAACATACACCAGCTCATCCCGTTTTCTCTCTGACAACATACACCAGCTCATCCCGTTTTGTAATTGTCTACGTTCAGCTCATTTCGCTTTTTGTGATCTGTGAGGACTTTGGGAATCAGTTGTCTGGGGCCCAGTTTACAAAATTTCCATTGTGATAGTACGTTTGTGTGTGCGGGATGTGGGAATAGAAGGCCATTTACCTGTCCGTGACCTCGATTTCACTTGTTGTGCCCTTTTCCTTAATCGCCTTCTTCCCATCTTCTTCCTGAACCTCAAGCTACCCTATTCTGCCTTTCTCCTCCCTACCTGCCTCGATCCCATACTGTATTCGCTGTCCACCTCGACCATACTCCCTCGCTACCTTGTTCCATGACTGTGAGGTGAAGCACATCTACCCAGGTAGTGATCACTACGTGCCTTACTCTTCCTTGTCCCCCACCTCCTTCTCCTCTCCCAACCTGCGCTTGCTTTGTGACTTCTAGTTGACCTATCCTGCCATTTTTCCAGGCATCCCGAACCAACTTTCTCATTTTCTTTGAACTCATCCTCCATTTTCTTTCGAACTCGTTTACTTCGAATAATCACAGAGTTCATTTCAATTTTGGGACATTTTTGTGAACGGTATAAAGACTCATCTCCTCGCATTTCTTGGAGTATGTTCTGCCTGAATACCTTTCCCATCTTTTCCTGATATTCACAATGATTTCTTTAAAGGGAAAGTTGATTCAGCTGCAAATAAAATGTCAGCAAATTTTTTCTCCTCCCAGTAATTTCAACGCAGCAAGAGACACATTCATATAACAAATACAGAGAGGAATATCATATGACTCTTCCTGTATTTTCTAGTGTTATCCTCACCCGAGGTTAAAAAACGTGAGGAAAAAAAAAGAAACAATTTCTGTTGAATGTTTACTTTCATGAAACTCTCTAAGTACATTGGCTTTGTGACGTCAGGATTGCGGTTGGATAATTTCATGGGGTGCCTTCAAAGGGTACCTGATAGGGGAGTTAGCTGGGGGGACAGCTCGTGGGTTTAGTTCGTGGGGGTAATTAATGGGTTCTGGAGGTAGCGTAAATCATGGGGTAAGTCATGGCATACCACTACCAGTACCATGCGGGTAAATCTTAGAATGCATGAGGTAGTTCATGAGGTGAAGTGAAGGGTAGCACCTCATGGAGTAGATGAACTCGTACCTCATGATGTGGTAACTCACAGACGGGGGTGGATCATGGGAAGGCTCTTAGGGTAACTCATGGTAGAGCTGAAAGGGGGTTGGAGTGTAGGGGGGTAGATCATGGGGGAGGACATCTCATGGTAGAGCTGAAGGGGGGTTGGTGTGTGGGGGGGTAGATCATGGGGGAGGGTGTCTCATGATAGAGCTGAAGGGAGGTTGGAGTTGGGGAGGGGTAGTAGATCATGGGGGAGGGTGTCTCATGGTGTTTATAAAATTCCTTTTCCCTCGTACGAACTCGTAATCACAGGACCGTAGCCAAAGGAAGCCACAAGCCCGGCCATCATTAACAACATCTACCTGACTCCAGATTTCTCGCTCGTGGGGGTGAGTGATTCCGAATATCTGTTCGTCTACCCATGAACCTCGCAAGTCTGACATTGATCGTAATCGACCCTCAATTTCAAACTGTATTCTAAGGAGCTGCGTATAAAACTATACCGCCAGCTAGCAACGGGAGTTCGAAGTGTGTGATTAGCACAGTTTTGGAAGGCAGCTTTTTCGTGGATCTGTGTCGCGCTATCTTAAATTTCTCTCTCTCTCTCTCTCTCTCTCTCTCTCTCTCTCTCTCTCTCTCTCTCTCTCTCTCTCTCTCTCTCTCTCTCTCTCTCTCTGGCGCGCGCCGGTGAATTCTCGTCGTGTTGTGCCACTTGACTCTGTATGTAATTACATATTTGTAATTACCTTTTTGTGCAGAGGAAAAAGGGAGTTGTACGCTCGTGTGCGCGAGCGAGTGTGTGTGTGTCTGTGTGTATTGGTGTGTGTGTGTGTGTGTGTGTGTGTGTGTGTGTGTGTGTGTGTGTGTGTGTGTCTTGCCTCTTCAATTCCCAGGACGGTGTGGGTTATGTTTTTGGTGACAGACACATACAAGCTTTCACCTCCACTTCCCTACAGGCAATCTCTAACATCTCTTCATATCACAGCAAATTTTATTTCTTGTAAAGTTTCTTCGGTAAACTTAGAATATTCTCCATCCTAAGCCTCTTGTGCCCATGAGATTGACAAAAGACATTAGTAAATATCTGACATTTTTAGCGAAGATAAAGTAGATAGTATTATCTATTGATGATCTGGACTTGCTGATGGAATGAATCTGTCAAAGAATTTGGACTTACGTAAGGAAAATCGTCTCCCCGACATTGTCATAATTGTCGAGATAAATCCATGTTGATAAAAGGATTGAGTTTTGAGTCACAGGCGTGTTTTCAATCCTTATACGACGACGATTACGGTGAGACAAACATTTTCCAGACACGGAGGAGGTAAGGGAAACGGAGGAGATATACGAGGCAGAGACGCCCATCACCATCATACCTTCCCCGGTGGCATCACTGGACACCGTGGAGGGGTGGGAGAGTCTCGACCAGGGAACAAGTGAGGTACTTGTCTGGCTACCGAAGGTGGGCTGGTTTGTAGCCAGAGAATCCCTCCCGACGACCCCAGGAGACTAGCCACACACACACACACACGTGCGTCCTGAACCTTATTAATAGCAGAAAATAAAACCCTGCAGACCCTCACCTCCTGAAGATTATTGGACGTCAAGTCATTTGCCTGGCCGAGCCTGCGGACGCGGCGTGACAGGGTCCAAACCCGGGGATATGCTTGGCTCGCTCTCAAGAAATAAAGTTGAAGGGTTTAATGTCTCGTCTGTCAGATGAATGTCTTAGTTACAAGGCGTCAGCTCAGGGTGGGCCTCGCTTCTGTAGCTCCATCGGTATTTGCATTCAATCCATATGATGTATCGTGGGTGGGGCGTGGGGGAAGAACCACTCCTGACGTAGGTTGTGGGTCTCCCTAGATAACTGACGGTGTTTTCGGGACGAATCCTGGACGTAATGTGGAGGAGAAATCCCTCACAAGTGGTGCGCATCTTCCCACGGCATGATCCACATTCACAGTCGTCGGCTATCATTACCAATACGTGAGTCTTATTAACTATGTGAATTTCGACAGTGGTGAATATCAAGTGATCAGTTCAATAACCCGGGGGACCGCGGAGCCCGTTCTAAAGGTGTGGTGCTCCAACCCCCTCCGACACACGAGTGTATAGTAAGTCACCTTCCACTACTGTGGCCTTTTCGATGTGGGCCAACCAGATGAGCGCGTGTGTTACAGCAAATACAGAATCATCTCAGACTGTAAGAGAGTCATGGCTTCGAGTGTTTGTCCACTAACAAGGCACAGGTCACCTCAGCTCACTGCCTCAAATACCAGCTAACATATGCTGAATGTAAAGTACGGCCAGTTCATTCGCTCCACGAATATGTAATATCACGGATGTGACACCTCTGTCGCGCCTCTAAATTGCTCCAGAGTGTCGTCCAGACCACGGTGAGGGCTGGACCACCCCGTGGCATAGTAATACCTTCCCTGAACTTCCACACACACACACACACACACACACACACACACACACACACACACACACACACACGCTCTCTCTCTCTCTCTCTCTCTCTCTCTCTCTCTCTCTCTCTCTCTCTCTCTCTCTCTCTCTCTCTCTCTCTCTCTCTCTCTCTCTCTCTCCTCTCATTTCCGCCTAGCCTCTTTCCCACTGCTGCTCCCATATCCATCTGTCCTCCCTTCCGGCACGCCCACACTCGCCCCAGCCTCCGCCCCGCGACACTTGTCTCCTCAGACTCTCTTCCCACCTCATCACTCTGCCTCCTAGCCTCTACACCCCTTACAGACCTCCCTATAATTCAGCTCCTTCAGTCTCACATTTCCTCTCCTCGTCCTCCTCAACCTTTTCCCTCTTGACCTAACCCCCTTCCCCTAGACCTTCCCCTCCCCCTTTGACCTCCCCCCTTCCCCTCGACCTCCCTCTTCCCTAAGATCCCCGCTCCCTCCCTCTCTAACTCTCTCGTGTGTCTGGGGGGTTCTTTTACGAGCTATCAAGGGCCTTGAACCGCTCATTACAGCCAGGGCTTCAGGTGATTAGCAGAGCTGGTGGCTGCACCGCATGCCGGCTCCGGCAGATTATAGGCTCAGGTTGAGAGGTTGTAGATGTTGTAGGAGAGAAATTTATCTGCCGTCCGAGTTCCTGAAACCGATCAGGAGGTAACGTGGGGAAGGTGACATTGTGGGGGCTTTTCCTGCCGGATCATGGACGGAACGGGAGGGAAGAGAAGGTAGGCAACGAATAGGTGAGGGACACTGGGTAACGAGACAAGATTACCACCTAAACTGAGGAGAAAATGGGAGGCAAGGTTGAACAATTGGAGATAGGCAACGAGAGATAAATCTTGCCATTATTTTTTCTGTCTTATAGACGTGATATAGCAAAAGAGAGAGAGAGAGAGAGAGAGAGAGAGAGAGAGAGAGAGAGAGAGAGAGAGAGAGAGAGAGAGAGAGAGAGGATTTAACCAGAATTTGAATTCTGTTTGATCGCATGACCCATCAGGCAGCTGTTTCCATGACTTTTAGCTTCGGTGGGGCATGACTTAATGTGAGTGAGAGCTGCAGACGCCAGCCAGACCCAGGCAAGTCGCTTGATGAATGGGTCCAGGTCATCAGAGATTCACATGAGCATTTGTATTTGCCGAGTACCTGATGAATTAATGTGCCCGGGATTTGAAGTAACTTCAGGGTTTTCTGCAGTGTCATCTATCTCTCTGTCTATCTGTCTGTCTACACACACACACACACACACACACACACACACACACACACACACACATACACACACACACACACACACACACACACATATATATATATACATATAGACTTAGGTATATATTTTCTGTTCCCAACCCTTGAGCACGAGAGTACGACATTTCAGCACTAGTCTACAAATCCTTGGGTACGATTGCTTGGTCTTTGACCTTGTTCCGAAGAGACGAGTCAAAAGCCAGGCCATTATGTTGGGTTTCGTAAGACATCGTGCTCAAAGGTTGCACCGTCGTTCTCAGGGGTCATCCCATCCGTCGCGCTCAAGGGCCATGCCGTCGCGCTCAAGGGCCATGCCGTCGTTCTAAGGGCCATGCCGTCGTGCTCAAGGGCAATGCCGTCGCGCTCAGGGGCCATACTGTCATGCTCAAGGGCCATGCCGTCGCGCTCAAGGGCCATGCCGTCGTGCTCAAGGGCCATGTCGTCGTGCTCAAGGGCCATGCCGTCGTGCTGAGGGCCATGCCGTCGTGTTCGTGCATCGTGCCTTCGTGCTCTACGATCGTACCGTCGTGGTCAGATAATCGCACACAGTCGTGCTCCACAGATCGGCTAGCGGAACAGATACCCACATAGGGGCCAAGAGACCTCTGGAACCGAAGATCCAAACTGCCCCTGAATGGAAAATGCTAGACTAGAAGAACATCAGCAGGACGAACCTCAGTGCAACGCGTTACAATATCAGCTCTGATATTCCCAATAAGTTAATAGAGGATCAAATGAGCTTCGACGTCTTTATTTACGTCCCCCCAAAAAAAAAACATAGAAAATCTTTCTTAAAGAAAAAGAAAATGTTCCCAATAGTTTTGAATAGAAAACGTCAATATTAAGAATAACCTATTGAATTTAGAGTTGCTTCTTACAGTGATGTACGATGAAGTGCAGCCATTTCGAGTAAATACCCATCTGTACTGTAGAAGGAGGGGTTTTAACTCTCGTGGGGAACCCATCACTTGAACATTCTCTGCTCTCGTGCGACCTTATGAACTTCTGTACGCGTTTACCACACCCTCGCTCTGTGTATTCCATTCATCCGCCACTCTCATACCACAGCAATACCTCTCTACATCTTTCTTAACATGATTCTAGTTTAATTTCGTGTTATGTCCTCTGGTTACTCTATCCATAAATCTCTCAAAGAACTATTCAGTCTGCATCATCAGTTTTGCTTAAGAATTTAGGGCTGTGATCAAGTCACCCCTCACTCCTCCTTCTCACAGGGTTGGCAGGTGTAATGGCTCTAGCCTTTCCCTGAGACTCAGCTCTCTTCGGTACAATCTCTGTTCTCCTCTTCTGGACATTTTCTTCGAGCTGTATGTGTTTTTTTTAAGTTCAGTAGCCAAACTTGGGAAGCATATTTTAGTTTTGGCCTCATGTGTGTGTGTGTGTGTGTCTGTGTGTGTGTGTGTATGTGTGTGTGTGTGTGTGTGTGTGTGTGTGTGTGTGTGTGTGTGTGTGTATGTGTGTGTGGGTGTATGTGTGTGTGGTGTTGCATATATGTGTGTACTTGCCTTCATATGTATGAGTGTGTTTTTACATGAGTGTACGTGTTTACAATTTTACATTAGTGCATATATATATATATATATATATATATATATATATATATATATATATATATATATATATATATATATATATATATATATATATATATTATCCCTGGGGATAGGGGAGAAAGAATACTTCCCACGTATTCCCTGCGTGTCATAAAAGGCGATGAAAAGGGGAGGGAGCGGGGGGCTGGAAATCCTCCCCTTCAGTTTTTACTTTTCCAAAAGAGGGAACAGAGAAGGGTTCCAAGTGAGGATATTCCCTCAAAGACTCAGTCCTCTGTTCTTAACGCTAACTCGCTAACGTGAGAAATGGCAAGTAGTATGAAAAAAAATGTATATGAATATATCAAGAATAATCACGGAAAATTGTCTTCAATAACTGATAATTTCAGTCACAAGACATTCAATAAAAATAACCGCACTTTGTCAAGTTGAATTGACCATAAGAAAAAGGCTTCGATCATAAAGAAAGCGTCGCCTATTTTGCGAAGGATGACTTGCGTTGCAGAATAGATTAAAAAATAATTAGAAAAAGAAAGCTCTTTTTTCTTGTGAAATAGAAAACGACGATCATCGTGGCCACAGAGGGTAAGGAGATGTCTCACACTTTCGGCTCGAGGTCCTGGATGAGGCTCACCTCACCAGGGGGTGTAGTGCAGCCCCGAGCTGGAGGCCTGACCACGAGCAGCTCGAGAACAACCGCTCGCTTGTAAGCTATGGGGCGCAGCGCAGCCCGGTGCTGGTCGTGCCTGAAAAGAGAGAGTAGGTTTTTGATGGAGTGTACCCCCCCCCTCTCTCTCTCTCTCTCTCTCTCTCTCTCTCTCTCTCTCTCTCTCTCTCCCTACAGTAATGGTATCCCCCCCCCACAAATAAGACATTTACATAAATCTCCCTAAACCTCGCAGAAGGCTACTATGATTCATAGAGATTCATTTAAATGATCCTTAGTCTTGGGTAATGACCAGTGCAGCCTCCCTCTCTGCAGTACGCATACCCGAAGCTGCTAAGTGGTTCATTGGTTTACTAAATAACCCGCCCAAAAAAAAAGATTATCTGGTATCATTACTCCCTAAAGTGTTTCCCCACTCATAATTTTTTTTGAAATTTTGAGAAACATTAAAGGCAAAGTAATTATGTAATCCCTCAGTGTAATCATGTAATCTAGACTGATAACATCCATTGGTGTATGAGAAAGCATACGTTTTCTTCTCCAGCAAGCCACACCGAGGTAATGGCGAGGTTGTTGCTCACTTAGATTCTAGAAAATGAGATATGTTTTATTGATGTACTAGACGAAAGCGTCAGTCATCCAGTCTTGCTATGGATTCCACAGACTGTCAGATATATAGGGGTAGGACGAGGGGCGAACCTCACTGACAGCGTCTTTGATCCCGTGCCCAATTTTCTTCAGTCATTTGTGCTCACATTCCCTACTGATGTCCATACCAGGCTGTCGAATGGGCACGGCCAATTAAGGAGAAGACCATTTACATGTCAGCGTTGGGACGTCCCGCGTCCTTATCCGCTCACATTATTGCGACGATGGAAGGGGGGAAATTTCTCCTCGACCCCGAGTGATGTGTGTGTTATTCCTTCACCGGCAACTCGTCAAATAGCACATTTGCAACAAAGGATGACACGATCATGACCTCTTGACCTTACTTAACAACCCTCCCTCTTCTTTGATCTCATCGTGACCCATTGGTTGACCTAACCCCATGTTATCTCAGCTGATCTATTGAGTGACCTGACCCCTGAATTGCCCACCCCACTGACCTCGTCAGGGGGGTCTTCCCACTTAATCCAGTATCTAATTGCAGTATGTCCTGTAGAAGGAATCTCTCCAGTATATGGTTAAAATCATCCCTGGCTTACGGGTCGTTCGAGCTCTCTCTCTCGTCCAATTACACCAGCCATTTGTCCTCGGGAACTGCCAATCAGAAGCAGTCAGCACCCACAACCAGCCCATCACAGAGCATACAAGGATCGCTATCTCCTGTACAAGCTTACATTACATGGCCCAAATGGAAAGCGTCATACGTGGGATTATTTTAAGCAGATCTGTTATTTTGTGGTGGTCTGTGTCTTTATAAGATTTACACACAAAGAGAAAAAGGTTCAAATCAAACCTTATCTTCAGAGTTGATATGGTTAGAAAAGAAGGCAGTTTTATCTGAACCACACGCCATGTGTAAGGTGAAAAGGAAAGAATATGATTCACTTCCAGCATCTGTGCCAGAAATATGGACACGGAATCTACTTCAAACAGCTATGCCAGAAATAAGGAAACTGAATCTACTTCAAACAGCTATACCAGAAATAAGGAAACTGAATCTACTTCAGGCAGCTATACCAGAAATAAGGACAATGAATCTACTTCAAGCAGCTATGCCAGAAATAAGGAAACTGAATCTACTTCAAACAGCTATGCCAGAAGTAAGGACACTGAATCTACTTCAAGCAGCTATGCCAGAAATAAGGACACTAAATCTACTTCCAGCATCTGTGCCAGAATAAGGACACTGAATCTACTTCAAACAGCTATGCCAGAATAAGTACACTGATTCTACTTCAACCAGCTATGCAAAAAATAAGGGCTCTGATTCTATTTCCAGCAGCGATGCCAAAAATAAGGAGACTAGTATTGTAACGTTAGTCTGCCATGGATGCACGTGACTCGAACTGGAAGGCCAAGAGAAGAGATGAGGAATAAGTTACATTATTCCAGGGGTTAGTTATTTTCTCCAGGAGACGAGAGTTATGTGCCTTGGGACGTCTGTTTTGTGCTTTGCAGTGTTTCTTCCGCCCTGTGAGACATTGATCAGTCACCTTGTGTTGCCTTGTGTTGGTCGAAACTTGTTACTTCTTTCGGGAATTTGGTTATGCCATTCCAGATTTTCATTCCCCTCCCCATAGACAGACAGTGGTATAGTGGTTAGCGTTACCGACCAGGGTCGAACGAGAATGGGTTCGAATCCTTGGCGCGGCAGTCGGCTTACATCCAACCCAGGTATTTGTCCTTCCCTCGGTGATGGTCGATAAATGGGTACCTTGGTAAGGCTGGTGTGTGTGTGTGTGTGTGTGTGTGTGCAGACATGGTGCTTATATAGAATGTCAACAGACGAGGCAACACGAGTTTAAAACTTCTCCCCACAGCACACAGTTAGCAACCACACTCGTCTTAAACCACCCCCACCCTATCGAAGGCTTATGTACACAAACTCGCTTCCCCGACTTCGAGAAAAACCCTCTCCACTTTCCTGGCCGTCAGAGATAATGAACTCTGACACTTACTTTCCACCAATGAATACAGGAACTAATACCTTCACAACGCTCTCCTCAACCTGGGCATCGTTTCTGTCAACGAACAGAATTATGACCCTCGCAACGCGTATGTTCTCCATCGTCCGGACCAAAAGGAAATCTTTCACCCACAGTTTTTCTTCCTGGTGCACGTAATTTAGGGGAGTCTTTTCTCGTGTTTTAGCGGATA
>NC_092280.1:8826300-8856300 GCF_036320965.1 Panulirus ornatus
GAGAAGGTGTTCGTAGGACGAGTAATCTGGTGGGCAGTTGCTCGTTGATGAGTAATTTCTCTGAGGATTAATTTTGTGGTGATCTTTTTGTTTCCAGTAGAGAAAGGAACTGGTCAGTTTGGTGGCAATGGGCAGTTTGGTCTGTAATTGGTGCTAGTTTGGCCCGTAGTTAATCTGGGAGTTCGGTCGTAGTGAGTTGTTAAGTGGTAAGTGGTTTAATGAGGAGGTCTTCAGTAATTAGTCGTCTGAGAGGTGGATGGCTTAACGCTAGAGAGCCATTAGGTAGCCAGAATCCAGTGAGGAGGCGTCACGCAGTAAGCATTACCACGGAAATTAATCCATGTCTCTGCTGAGTGATCGAACTGGTAGTTTGGTGACGCATCATCTGCTGGTCGATGGTGGTCCAATGGTGTGTCAGAGTGATCGAAGGATATCATTCTTTTTTCCTCACTCTTTTTTGATAGAGGAGAGTTGTCTTGAGACGAGAATTCCTCAGGGGTGTTGTGGGATGCCAAGGTGTCCAGGGGGAACTTGTTTATAGGCGGAGTGCTCAGTGGGGAGTTGTTTGATGGGAGTTGAGCGGTGGTGGGGGAGCCCGTTGGAGTACTGTTCAGTCCTGGGGGTGAGGGATGGTAGGGAGGGGTAGAGTTGTTTCCAAGACGATTTGACCAGTAGGGCGGGGTGGTAGGTGGGATGTCCAATTCTCTCGTTAGCAGAGAATCTGGTAGGAAGTCGTTCTCTGGGGGCGAGGACTTCGATTTACAGTTACTCTGTGTGGGACGTTGTGCGGTCAGGTGTTGTGTGACGGGAGAGGTGGTGGGGTAGTCTGACGGTGGATCATCTAGTGGTGGAGAGGTGGTGGAGAAGTCTGACGATGGATCATCCAGTGGTGGAGAGGTGGTGGGGTGTTCTGACGGTGGATCATCCATGGTGGAGAGGTGGTGGAGAAGTCTGACGGTGGATCATCCAGTGGTGGAGAGGTGGTGGGGTGTTCTGACGGTGGATCATCCATGGTGGAGAGGTGGTGGAGAAGTCTAACGGTGGATCATCCAGTGGTGGAGAGGTGGTGGGGTGTTCTGACGGTGGATCATCCATGGTGGAGAGGTGGTGGAGAAGTCTGACGGTGGATCATCCAGTGGTGGAGAGGTGGTGGGGTGTTCTAGCGGAGGATCATCCAGTGGTGGAGAAGTGTTCGATGACGTGGAGGTCCGCGGTGGTGGTGGTGGTGGTGGTGGTGGGGAGAAGTCATTTGGCGAACAGTCGGTCGTTCGCTGGTAATTGTCAGTCTGCGAGTCACCTTCGCCCCAGTGACCTGACCTCTTGAACGGACGGAAAAAAAGCATTGAACGCACTGTTCGCCGCGGTCATCATCCAGAACACCTGATGTCTCACAGGTCACGTTCTTTTAGTAGAACAACTCCTTCTATGTTATCTTCCCGCAGAGGAACAGCGGGGTGAGGCTAAGATCAGGTGGCTTGCTTGCAGTCGCTTACGTTCAAAAGCACTTGGAGCCCACACCGAAACTAGTCTTAAGATGAAACCTTTTTATTTCTTAAAGCAACGCTGCAGCTAATACTCTCTGCTACACTGGAACAATACAACGCGACTTTCGAATGGTATCAGACCACAGGGGAAAAAAAAAAACACCAACTGGGTCGTGTATGAGCGGTTAAGATCACTGTCGCCCGGTGTGATGAAACTAAATTCTGCGTCTGGTGGAGAGAAACTGATATTTTCAGATCCCACGACTTCCAGATACCAAGATCTCAGTGATATAAGAATGTTCCGCCATCAAACTCCCCACTCCTCCCCCCTCACTCACATCCCCTGCCAGCCCCATAAAAGAGAAACTAGATTATGTAGTCCCCCCTCCTCCTTTTTCCCCTTCCCCCCACGCCTCCTCCAACCAAATCCTGAGTCGCTAAACTGCAAAGAGGCGATATACCTCCAAAGATCCAGAGAGCTGACCCTCCGCGCTAACTCCAACGGATGAGAGGATATGAAGAACAAGAAGAGGAAGAGAGAAGAGAGGGATGGGCGGGTGAGGGTGTGTGGAAGGGGAGGGGGATGGGACGGGATGTTTAAGGTGGGTAAGAACAGCAATTTCGGTCCATGTTGTGAGTAGCGGAGCGTTAGATCACCACGATTACCAGGCTCCCTCAGATATCCCATGCACACTGTTTAGTTACGCTGGCCTCACACGGCCCTCGCTACCCCAATCTCCGGGGCCGTCCCCGCCCGACGCGTCCGCGCACACCGCACCTCATGCCGCACTCTTCACCTGGAGGAGGGCGTCTCTCAGTCCCCGGCGTCCGTGCTGACGTATCAGGGCTGAGCGACAGAGGTGTGTGGGTCTGTAAATCGAGGATCGGGGTTGTAGACCAGAAGGAACGGCTCAAGCAGGCGGGATGTCCTCCCCGTCTGGTTCAATCGGCCCCGGTGGCCAGAAGTCTTAGACAATCGATAGATTCTTTTTACCCCGCTTGATCGCAGACTCAAAACGGCACCACGGGAACCCCTCCAGCCGCTCGCACGACACGTGCAAACCCTCCAAAAACCACCATTAAGTCGACAGTCCTGCGGTGAGTGGCAACGCTGGTCCGTCGACTAATAATTGGTGATGACCTCTGATGACCTCCCGCGGTAATCGGCCTCGGCAGCGTGACCGCCTAGACAACTGCCATCACTCTCGCAGTGCGGCGGTGGCTGCGGCCGGCCAGGGAAACTCTCCCAACACCGCGAGGGCGGCCACCGCTGGCTGCTCCTCCTCCTCGTCCCAGTCTTGTACAGTGTCGCCCACTGAGATGGTCCCTGGTGGGATGAGATGAAGACGTTGTGTGTGTGTGTGTGTGTGTGTGTGTGTGTGTGTGTGTGTGTGTGTGTGTGTGTGTGTGTGTGTGTATCCCTGTCCAAAATCCTACATAAACACCCACACCAGACTTCCATGTATACACACCAGACTTACAAACCTCCGAAGCATAATTATTAATGTTTTCTCAAATCACACAAAGATACATGACTTGTTAAGGCGCATATACCATATCGGTAGGCGGGGTGGGCAAGGCAACACGTCGCACATCTGTGCTCGTGGACTTTGAGATGTGTCAGATGGGAGCATTAACAAGCTCATCCCGGCCGGTGACGTGTGCACGTAGTGACGCCGAGATGCAACCAGATACATGCGACCAGGCACATGTCTGGTACTACTGTCAAACGCTGCTGTCGACAACAGATATCATAATTATGGAATGCGTCTCTCTCGCAGCGCTCTGCAAGGGGCGCTCTCATTAGGCACAGACGCCCATTATGGGAGAGACCAAGACCCACCCGACGTAGGAATATGTGAACACTGGAAGATCTCATCTTGTTTCCCCAGACGGAGTGTTTGCTAGAGATGGGCGGTGTATAAAGTCGTATCATTTCCAAGTGGTTTCCAGTCTCTCTCTCTCTCTCTCTCTCTCTCTCTCTCTCTCTCTCTCTCTCTCTCTCTCTCTCTCTCTCTCTCTCTCTCTCTCTCTCTCTCTCTCAAGACGTTCGTATACGTTATATGATTTCCAGAGTGTTTCCAGCCTCATGTCATCTTCTTTCAAGACGTCCATATAAGTCACATATCATTTCCAGGGTGTTTCTAGCCCCTCACCCTCTTTTCTCACGCTGAGGGTATGAGGAGTGAAGATGAGATCATAATAAGGATTTTAGTGAGAGAGAGAGAGAGAGAGAGAGAGAGAGAGAGAGAGAGAGAGAGAGAGAGAGAGAGAGAGAGAGAGAGAGAGAGAGAGAGAGAGAGAGAGAGAGAGAGAGAGAGAGCATCACCAGTTCCCCCATAACTTATAGTCCATCGCACCGACCTCCCCCACCCACCCTCTCGTTCTCTGGCAGCAACCATGCACTCTCTTCGATCTTTATCCGTGACTCGTATCTTTCCCCATCATTCATGCCCTGCATGAAGTCATGCTATCCAGTCAGCCATTCCTTTTTCCACTCATTAAGTACTTTCTAATCACTCGAAAATCCTCCAATCAGTTATCAGTAACCAGACCTCATTTTTCTTTTTTTAAACCGTTCGTACCCTCTAATGACTCCTTCACCCACCACCCACCCACCCATACGCTCCGCACCACCCACCCACCCACCCATGTGCTCCGTACCACCCACCCACCCACCCATGAGCTCCGTACCACCCACTCACCCACCCATGTGCTCCGTACCACCCACCCACCCACCCACCCACCCACCCACCCACCCACCCACCCACCCACCCACCCACCCACCCACCCACCCACCCACCCATGTGCTCCGTACCACCCACCCACCCACCCACCCATGTGCTCCGTACCACCCACCCACCCACCCACCCACCCACCCACCCATGTGCTCCGTACCACCCACCCACCCACCCATGTGCTCCGTACCACCCACCCACCCACCCATGTGCTCCGTACCACCCACCCACCCACCCACCCACCCACCCACCCACCCACCCACCCACCCACCCACCCACCCACCCATGTGCTCCGTACCACCCACCCACCCACCCACCCATGTGCTCCGTACCACCCACCCACCCATGTGCTCCGTACCACCCACCCACCCATGTGCTCCGTACCACCCACCCACCCACCCACCCACCCACCCACCCACCCACCCACCCATGTGCTCCGTACCACCCACCCACCCATGTGCTCCGTACCACCCACCCACCCACCCATGTGCTCCGTACCACCCACCCACCCATGTGCTCCGTACCACCCACCCACCCACCCATGTGCTCCGTACCACCCACCCACCCATGTGCTCCGTACCACCCACCCACCCACCCACCCATGTGCTCCGTACCACCCACCCACCCACCCATGTGCTCCGTACCACCCACCCACCCATGTGCTCCGTACCACCCACCCACCCACCCACCCACCCACCCACCCACCCACCCACCCACCCACCCACCCACCCACCCACCCACCCATGTGCTCCGTACCACCCACCCACCCACCCACCCACCCACCCACCCACCCATGTGCTCCGTACCACCCACCCACCCACCCACCCACCCATGTGCTCCGTACCACCCACCCACCCACCCACCCACCCATGTGCTCCGTACCACCCACCCACCCATGTGCTCCGTACCACCCACCCACCCATGTGCTCCGTACCACCCACCCACCCATGTGCTCCGTACCACCCACCCACCCATGTGCTCCGTACCACCCACCCACCCACCCACCCACCCATGTGCTCCGTACCACCCACCCACCCACCCACCCATGTGCTCCGTACCACCCACCCACCCACCCACCCACCCACCCACCCACCCACCCATGTGCTCCGTACCACCCACCCACCCATGTGCTCCGTACCACCCACCCACCCACCCATGTGCTCCGTACCACCCACCCACCCACCCACCCACCCACCCACCCATGTGCTCCGTACCACCCACCCACCCATGTGCTCCGTACCACCCACCCACCCACCCACCCACCCACCCACCCACCCACCCACCCACCCACCCACCCATGTGCTCCGTACCACCCACCCACCCATGTGCTCCGTACCACCCACCCACCCACCCACCCACCCACCCACCCACCCACCCACCCACCCACCCACCCACCCACCCACCCACCCACCCACCCACCCACCCACCCACCCACCCACCCACCCACCCACCCACCCATGTGCTCCGTACCACCCACCCACCCATGTGCTCCGTACCACCCACCCACCCATGTGCTCCGTACCACCCACCCACCCACCCACCCACCCACCCACCCACCCACCCATGTGCTCCGTACCACCCACCCACCCATGTGCTCCGTACCACCCACCCACCCACCCACCCACCCATGTGCTCCGTACCACCCACCCACCCATGTGCTCCGTACCACCCACCCACCCATGTGCTCCGTACCACCCACCCACCCATGTGCTCCGTACCACCCACCCACCCACCCACCCATGTGCTCCGTACCACCCACCCACCCATGTGCTCCGTACCACCCACCCACCCATGTGCTCCGTACCACCCACCCACCCACCCACCCACCCACCCACCCACCCACCCACCCACCCACCCACCCATGTGCTCCGTACCACCCACCCACCCACCCACCCACCCACCCACCCATGTGCTCCGTACCACCCACCCACCCACCCATGTGCTCCGTACCACCCACCCACCCATGTGCTCCGTACCACCCACCCACCCATGTGCTCCGTACCACCCACCCACCCACCCACCCATGTGCTCCGTACCACCCACCCACCCACCCACCCATGTGCTCCGTACCACCCACCCACCCATGTGCTCCGTACCACCCACCCACCCATGTGCTCCGTACCACCCACCCACCCACCCACCCACCCACCCATGTGCTCCGTACCACCCACCCACCCATGTGCTCCGTACCACCCACCCACCCACCCATGTGCTCCGTACCACCCACCCACCCATGTGCTCCGTACCACCCACCCACCCACCCACCCACCCACCCACCCACCCACCCACCCATGTGCTCCGTACCACCCACCCACCCATGTGCTCCGTACCACCCACCCACCCATGTGCTCCGTACCACCCACCCACCCACCCATGTGCTCCGTACCACCCACCCACCCACCCACCCACCCACCCATGTGCTCCGTACCACCCACCCACCCACCCACCCACCCACCCATGTGCTCCGTACCACCCACCCACCCACCCACCCACCCATGTGCTCCGTACCACCCACCCACCCACCCACCCACCCACCCATGTGCTCCGTACCACCCACCCACCCACCCACCCACCCATGTGCTCCGTACCACCCACCCACCCACCCACCCACCCATGTGCTCCGTACCACCCACCCACCCACCCACCCATGTGCTCCGTACCACCCACCCACCCACCCACCCACCCATGTGCTCCGTACCACCCACCCACCGACGGGTGGAGGATGACGGGTCAAGACCGTCCATCCTAGTATGACGGGTGTGGAGTCCCCACCTGCGTATGATGGGTGTGGACTCCCCATCTAAGTATGACGAGTCAAGACCGTCCACTGAAGTATGACGGGTGTGGAATCCTGCACCAGAGTATGACGGGTGTGGAGTGAACACTACACCAGCATAACTTCTGAGGGATGACAGCAGGCCCCAGTCGTCTCACACCGAACACGAACTTACAGAACGTCATCTTAATTCCTTCCAGGAACGGAGTTCTAATATTCATCTTCAGAACATATTCATAACATGTTCTTCAAGATCATGGTTTATTTGTTGAAGTGATTCTCACAAATAGTGCAGGTCATGTCGATGTACGAATGTATTCACCGATGATACAAGAGAAGTTATTGAGAATGAAAAAGAACACTGGCTGGTGTAGTATTCCACATTAACCTACATACCAGTTTACGTGTTGATTTGATGAACGTAGAGGGGCTGACGTAATCTCGTAATATTTGTGATACTTTTGTGGTCATCAAAGATTTTGTATTTGGTGATATTCGGAGGGATTTCTTCCTGCAAAACTGTGGGAAGTAATGATGGTAATGTGTCTCTTTACTGTGTTATTATTATCATTAATATTCTCTGTCTGTCGTGCTGCCTCTGAAATGCATTAAGGAAACACTGGTTAAATCATATTTATCAAATACCCGCGTGAATAGATGATAAAGAATACTTTGTTATCATTTCCTTGCTCTGTTTTCAAAATCATCTTGAATTTTCACGTTATGTCTTGTAAAGCATTCCACATCTTTGGTTTGAAGCACAATGGGAATTTTTGTAAAAAAGTATGATGAGAAGAATGGAGAAACATGATCCAATGGTCCTTTAATACGGATATACTCGACCTTCAGTTCTTGATTTCGTAATATGTAAGTATGAGTCGAACTATATTATCATCTGTGCTTTACAGATTTTGTAAAAAAAAAATCAGAATTCTTCACATAGCGGCTAGTGCTGAAATAACCAGTCAGTTTTATCAATATGTGTAATCTAAAATGGAATAATGAATCATTGAGAGGAGAGATATTTTTACAAGGTTAAAAAGCTCTCAAAGAAAATATCATTTCTCAAGCAGCATATAATAAACACTTTGTTTTTCATATCTATATCTGGTGGTTATCGAAAGAACCCAGTCTGCTTGACCCAGTTGCCATGAAAAGATCCCAGTTTCCCTGAGAAGAACCCAATTTTCCCGAAAAGCAGCCACTTTGTCTGTAAAGAGAATCAAGTTAACTTCACTAGTTCTCAGTTTGTCTGTGAAGAGGATCAAGTTAACTTCACTAGTTCTCAGTTTGTCTGTAAAGAGGATCAAGTTAGCTTCACTAGTTCTCATTTTGTCTGTAAAGAGGATCAAGTTAGCTTCACTAGTTCTCAGTTTGTCTGTAAAGAGGATCAAGTTAGCTTCACTAGTTCTCAGTTTGTCTGTAAAGAGGATCAAGTTAGCTTCACTAGTTCTCAGTTTGTCTGGAAAGGAATCAGTTTCCTTAAAGGGACTCAGTTCCCCTGAAAAGGTTCCGGTTTCCCTAAGAAGGACCCAATTTTCCCAAAGAGAACCCAGCTTTTCTGGAAAGGATCAAGTTTGCTTTACTTGGTCCCAGTTTGTCTGAAAAGGACCCAGTTTGCTGAAAGAGACCCAACATACCGGGAAAGGACCCATATGATGCTTTTGTTTGCAGTCGTGCGTGCACATCATTAACTTCTTAATGCGCTATTCACTCCTCTTATCCTCATGTCAGTGAAATTGTCTCATATGAGGGTTTTTGGTAGAGGAATGCCTTCTCCTCTTATCTGCATCTGCGTTAATAGATTTATCAACCTCTTTCCTTATGTTCCAATTGAAAGAAATCTCGATATTCTTGCACTGCAAAATTCTCATGGAGACTTATGACTGTTATGATACGCAAAGGAATTCAAACAACTTTCCGTTGATCCTATCTTCTTTATCCCCCTCACATAGTTTCTACACCTTTAATGCTATTAACTTTAGCACTGAGACTCCAAGACTCTCGTGCAATACGTCAACATATGTGACAGCACTGTTCTGGTTTGCCTGGCGTATATGCGGGTGCTTGATATTCCTTCTGCGGCAACACTTTGCATTTTCATTTTTATTTGCGAAGAAACACTCCTCAGGTGTCTTACCCAGGTCTCCTCTGGGCTCCTACTCAAGATTGATTTCTATTGTCAATGTAAGCTAGGGGTACGGGCAACAGAAGCCGTAATCGAGACCATCTCATCACCGATATATATATATATATATATATATATATATATATATATATATATATATATATATATATATATATATATATATATATATATATATATATATATATATATATATATATATATATATATATATATCCTAGCATAAGCCAGGCACCCATCATATCGACCAAGCCTCGAAGTGTCTCAACAGCTGGGTTGACTGTGGACCGACTGCCCCAACCAGTATTCGAACCTATGCCCTCGACCCAGGGCGGCCCGTGAATGAGACACGGTCAGGAACGTTGACCACTACACCACGGGAGACCCATAGATCCACGTGTGTGCAACTATGTCAAGCCATCAGTATATATATTATCATCTGCAGTGCTTTGTAGGAATCCTTCCCCTTAAATTTACAGTGATAACGTTATCCACTTATGCAGTGAAGAACACATGCCTCCCTGCTGTACACCACTGTGCAGGAGAGGCCATCTGTCATAGCTAAACCAGTTCATACTTCGGTCTAGATGATTCCCCTCCAGTTCTCCTATGACGTGAAATCCTTCCTGCAGACGCTTCCACAGCGTTCCTTTAGGTTTTTTTTTAAAAGTCTTTCTAAACTGCTTTGCTTTTGGGACAAATATATTTGTGGTTCAATGATCCGATATGAAAATAATGCACATTTGCACCGGAAAGGGAAAGTTTCGTGAGCATCATTACTTTTCTCTAATGGTCTATCTCAACCTTTAGATAATTCACTAGAATCTTAGTCATATCGAAGACTCAGTCCTCGACAGAAGGGAATTCACACAGAAAATCATGTCCACTTTAGATATTCATTTTCCTTTGTCTTCGGCATCGAAATAATTTTTCCCTTTGGGGTTAAGACACACACACACACACACACACACACACACACACACACACACACACACACACACACACACACACACACATACACACACACACAAACTAAAAGTCTGACGAGAGAAAAAAGAAACTAAAAACACAAAAACCGGCCAACGAAGCTGTTCCCTTCTTGATGGATCCCGTGCCCGCCTGACCACCCATCACTTTTCTATTTGTAAGATCTGCTCAGCCCCATCACCGACCAAACAACCCAGGTCGAGCGGCGGCAACCCGTCCATCACGGCGTGGAACTGTTTCTCACGCTCGACCCCACCAACAGCGAATTGATCTGTGCGCCCAGGTAAATTATTTTCCCACAACACAACTCATTTTCTGTTTTCCGTTTTCTTACCCACTGTGTCGGAGCGTTTTCGTTATATTGCTTGTTGTTGTTGTTGTTGTTGTTGTTGTTGTTTTGTGTGCGTGTGTGTGTGTGTGTGTGTGTGTGTGTGTGTGTGTGTGTGTGTGTGTGTGTGTGGCCTGTTTTGTGATTACTCTGTATGTGTAACGGGGAGAGTTTTGCACTCATGTTGCCCCGTCTAGCCTCTCTCTCTCTCTCTCTCTCTCTCTCTCTCTCTCTCTCTCTCTATATATATATATATATATATATATATATATATATATATATATATATATATATATATATATATATATATATATGTATATACATATTTGCTGAAAACCACGAGGAAAATGAAACACGCTAAGTTCCCAAGTGCACTTTCGTGTAATAATCACGAAAGTGCACTTGGGAACTTATTGAATTTCATTCTCCTCGTGGTTTTCAGCAAATACTAGATCACGCGCAACTCTTTGACCTCTTACAATATCTCTCTCTCTCTCTCTCTCTCTCTCTCTCTCTCTCTCTCTCTCTCTCTCTCTATATATATATATATATATATATATATATATATATCTATCTATCTATCTATCTATCTATCTATATATATATATATATATATATATATATATATATATATATATATATATATATATATATATATATATATATATATATATAACAATAAGAAGCGAGTAAATTAACTTTGTAATAACGGATGTCATATTCTCATGGTCTGACAAGAAGCATTTATCCAGCCTGTCATTTGCTCTCTCCTTCGTCACGACTATGGCATAAATCCTAGCCAGCTCACCTCTAACTCACTGAGCAGTTTTGTTGATGGAAAGCGAATTTACAGACGTGTAATCATGCGAGATGTATGCTCTCTGTACATATTGTTAAATGACCTTCCTCTGGTCAGAGGAGGATATGGTTCTATGGGTAGAGCAGTGCTTCCCCGTTCAGCCACAGAGGGCGCTGTCATTTACGTATAAAGGGATGCTGTGGTTCAGTCAGTGAGGGGCACTGCCACACAGTCATGCAGTGATATCATTCTGTCATGATGGGCACTGGCATTAGGTCATGAAGGACACTGTCTTTCAGCTATGAAGGGCATTGTCATTCAGTTATAGAGGACACTGTCAGTTATAGAGAACACTGCTATTCAGTCATGAAGGACACTGTCTTTCAGCTATGAAGGGCACTGTCATTCAGTTATAGAGGACACTGTCAGTTATAGAGAACACTGCTATTCAGTCATGAAGGACATTGTCTTTCAGTTATGAAGGGCACTGTCATTCAGTTATAAAGGGCACTTAGTTACAGAGAACACTGTTATTCAGTTATGAAGGGCACTGTCATTCAGTTCTAGAGGACACTGCCATGCAGTCTTGGAAGACACTGTCATTCAGTCATGATGGACACTCTCGTTCTGTCATACAGGACAGTAAGCATTCAGTCTTGGAGGATACTGACTTTCAGTCATGAATGGCCACTTTCACTGAGTCATATAGGAAACTGTCGTCCTGTCATATAGGTCACTGTCATTCACTCATGAAGGCACTGTATTCAGTCGAGGACACAAAGGACACGTTCATCAACGGTGTGGACAAATTGAAGAACACTAAAATGGTTAGACTTCTGGTCATAACATTAGGGGGTCATTACACATGAATTATACACAATCATAGCAACTATAATGCGAGTGCTTAGTGTCACTATGGCAGCCATGATACATATACTGTGTGCTGTCCTGGTTACCATAATACATATACTGTGTAGTATCCTTGTAACCATGATACATATACTGTGTACTATCCTTGTTACCATGATACATATACTGTGTGCTGCCCTGGTTACCATAATACATATACTGTGTAGTATCCTTGTAACCATGATACATATACTGTGTAGTATCCTTGTAACCATGATACATATACTGTGTACTATCCTTGTTACCATGATACATATACTGTGTGCTGCCCTGGTTACCATAATACATATACTGTGTAGTATCCTTGTAACCATGATACATATACTGTGTACTATCCTTGTTACCATGATACATATACTGTGTGCTGTCCTGGTTACCATAATACATATACTGTGTAGTATCCTTGTTACCATGATACATATACTGTGTACTATCCTTGTAACCATGATACATATACTGTGTACTATCCTTGTAACCATGATACATATACTGTGTACTATCATTGTAACCATGATACATATACTGTGTACTATCCTTGTAACCATGATACATTTACTGTGTACTATCATTGTAACCATGATACATATACTGTGTACTATCATTGTGACCTTGATACATATACTGTGTACTATCCTTGTAACCATGATACATATACTGTGTACTATCATTGTAACCATGATACATATACTGTGTACTATCATTGTAACCATGATACATATACTGTGTACTATCATTGTAACCATGATACATATACTGTGTACTATCCTTGTAACCATGATACATATACTGTGTACTATCATTGTAACCATGATACATATACTGTGTACTATCATTGTAACCATGATACATATACTGTGTACTATCATTGTAACCATGATACATATACTGTGTAGTATCCTTGTAACCATGTTACATATACTGTGTACTTTCCTTGTAACCATGATACATATACTGTGTAGTATCCTTGTAACCATGATACATATACTGTGTAGTATCCTTGTAACCATGATACATATACTGTGTAGTATCCTTGTAACCATGATACATATACTGTGTACTATCCTTGTAACCATGATACATATACTGTGTACTATCCTTGTAACCATGATACATATACTGTGTACTATCCTTGTAACCATGATACATATACTGTGTACTATCCTTGTAACCATGATACATATACTGTGTACTATCCTTGTAACCATGATACACAAAGCCCTCCCAAAAGCCTGCTGTGGTTCTAGGCTGCGCTGCATCCATTACCAGGGAAAGGCAGATTTCTGTGGAGTAAAAATATTTCTTGACGAGAATGTAGTCCCAGTGATACGGCCTCGCCAAAGGTGACTCTCAGCTCACGGTGTAACCTCGCACAGGCAGAGTCCGGGAACACCTCATGACTCCCATACCGTCCATATATGCACACGTAGTCATCCTGTAAGGCGTGTGTATAATATAGTCACCTCACCGTATTGTGGTTGAGGTCCTCTTTTTCCCTCTTGAGGATACGCTTCTGACTACCGGATGGTGCACAGACGAGTTAAAGGTGGAGTACCAGACCCGTAGGTTCCTGGTAGATTTAGAGGACATGACGTATCGTTCTTATGACTCAAAAAGAAAAATATTGTGCTTGAGTTAGGAGGGAATTGTTTGTGTTGGTATGGAGAGGAGAGGGTGGAGTGGAGGGGGGTGGTTTAGCATAGGGTGAAGGCTGAGAGTAGATGACTGGAGGATAGGGAGAGCTGGAAGGTCAAGGGGTTGGATAGGGAGATAGGAAGATCATGCGTTTGGTTTGGAAGGTTGGGAGATAGGAATGTCATGTGTTGTAGGATAGGGAGAGAGTGGAAGGTCATGTTTCAGGGTTTGGCGGACAGAGAGACAGGCAGGTCAGGTTTTAGGGTTCTCTGGATAGGGAAGAGGGAAGATTAGCGATGGGCGATAGGAGGACAGGGAGAGAGGAATGCCGGGTGATTGGGGTTAGTGGATTTGGGAACAGAAGGAAGATCAGGTGTCGAGAGTGGGAGGATAGAGAGACATAAGGAAGACCAGGTGTTAGGAGTGGGAGGATAGAGAGAAAAGGCTGCCAGGTGATAGGGGATGGGGATGATGGAGGCTTGCACAACGTTGGAGTTAACCTGTATATTATCAGTTCAACCCTCCAGGTGTATTGAACACCTACACGTATATTTCCCCCCACTTGTAATTATGTTTTTATGTAATTATAGCTTGTCTTCCTCATCGCTTCACTTCGTTAAACACTGTTGGTACGTGTATGTGTCTGGTGTATGTGTATATTTGTGTGCATGTAAGAGGTGCGTTTGTGTATATATGTGTGTGTGTGTGTGTGTGTGTGTGTGTGTGTGTGTGTGTGTGTGTGTGTGTGTGTGTGTGTAGCTTCCTATGTAGACCACATACAACTTCCATATATGCACTTACTACATCAACATACCAACAACTGTGTATCATTTCCGATCATTATTAAGACGGCAGGTAAAGAAAGCCATCCCTGTATCTAAAAAGGTTTATTGGTATATGGTACAAGTGAAAATAAATACAATTCTACGTCTATCGTATTGCACTTCCAGCCTCATTTTTCTTATACATAAAAACAAAAGAACCACGATTGAAAAAAAAAAAATAAAAAAAGGAAAAAAAATAGTTAAATGCATACCACACTAAGTTTTATGACACTAGTGGCCTTAGGAGCCTGCGTGGTCCTTAAAAATCAGTGAGACTTTTCTGTTATTGTTATCATGAAAATAGAGATGATTTCATATCATGGAAGGTCTGTCCTACGGAGGTCCTTCATACCCATCTATATACATATAAATTAAACCATAGTGTCCTAAAGAAACTGTTTTTACCTAGATAAGAGGATAGTTTAATTGGTATTTCTCCTCTAAATTTAAAGCTCAGAAGTCGAAAGTAGTAAAGCTACGCAGAAAGGAATATCTACGATGAGAAAGACATGACGTCACTGTAAATTCTTTCCTCAAGAATAAGGTGAACGTGGCGCTGCCTGACTGCGGTGGAGGCGCTACCTGTTGATCACCTTCTCCGGATCCTCTCCACTTATCATCTCTATCTCGCCATTACTAGGAATAATTTGTACCTCCTTCTCCTCCTCCACCTCTTCCTCTTTCTCTCCTGACTTGGGGGCAGTTCTGGCGTTTTCCGAGGACAAGACTGAGAGTGAGGAAGGCAAGGTGAGAATTTTCGTGGTTTTTAGTAAATTGTCTAAAGAGAAACTTTTGTACGAGTGTGTGTGGGTGATGACGGAGGCACAAGGTGACGTGACGGAGGAGGGCGAATTGTGACATATTTCTGATGAAGCTTGATGCGGGACCTTGATGCTGGGCTGGCACTGCGTCACTGGTGAGGCCTCTGCCTGAAGAGCGGCGGATGGGGGCTCTGGTGACGAAGTTGTAGTACCCGCAGGTTCTTCTCGAGAGTGGTGGGGGCCATCTTGCCTATCTGGCGGTGATGGGGGGCCAGTCGTCGCTGGAGACCTGGAAGCGAGGCGAGTGTGTGGCGAGGGCGGAGAAGTTGGGGATGAGGGCCCGCTTGGGGTATGAGAGAAACCTGAAGGGGACGGTGACGAAGGGGATGAAGAAGTCGTAGGAGCAGTGTATAAAGTGGAGGGAGGGGAGCAGGAGGAGGAGGAGTATGCTGGAGGTGTATATGCAGCTGGAGGAGTGAGTGGAGTGTCTGACCCACTCGTGGCGGCTGGTGATGTCAGGGATGCTGGTAATGATGTCACATGCCGCTCCGTTCTCTTCATCTCTGAGGGGAAAAAGATGAATTATCAACATTTTTGATGAAATTGGCGTCATTTACTATGTATATCACTCTGCTAATTCCACAAGTGCGTGATTTGATCAGAGTAATTTGACTCAGTCATGTAATGAACACCACAAAGCATACCTGCATGTAGGAGGGCGTGGTTGCGGAGGTTGGTGAGCTTGCTGAAGCCCTTGCCGCAGACGGAACACTTGTGGGGCCACTGGCCGTTGTGGACGAACATGTGGGAGCGGAGGTCACCCGGCGTCGGGAAGGAGCGGGTGCAGAGGGAACACTTGTGAGGCTTCTCTTTGACGTGCGTCATCTTGTGGTAGTAGAGGTTGGAGGAGGCCGTGAATCTCTTACCACACACGCCACACTGGTGAGGCTTCTCGCCGCTGTGGATCCGTCGGTGGGTGTTGAGAGACGAGCTCGTGGAGAAGCCCTTACCGCAGACGTCGCAGGCGTGCGGCTTCTCCCCCGTGTGAGTCCGCAGGTGTCGCTTGAGTAGTGACGGGCGGTCAAAAGCCTTGCCGCACTCTGGGCAAGGCAGCATCGTCCGCTCCCGCCGCTTCGGTGGCGTCAGCGTAGATGGGACATCACTGCTGTTGGAGGCTGAGGCTACACTGGCGGTGGGCCCTGCATGGGCGATACTACTGCTTGGCACTGCGACAGACGTAGGCGGAGTCAGATTCAGAGAGAAGGACGGCCTGCCTGATGACTGTATGTCTCTCGAAGTAATCCCCAGCGTCGTTTGCCTTAATGGGAAGAATGACGACGAGACTGACGGGTATATAGAGACTGGGGAGAGGTTAGCAGGGGAAGACGGCGAAGGAGACCGAAGCGTCGACTGTTCCTCGGCTTTCCGCTTCGATGCGCCACCGATCGAGAGACCGGGAGGAGGCGACGGAGGAGAAGTGAGGAGCGACCGAGAGAGATCCAGCGGCGCCTCAGACATGATGGAGTCGATGGTGCGTCGGTAGAGTGAGGACCGGAGGAGCGTCAGGGCCGGCAGGAGCAGCGTGTCCTCCCCGCCAACCTCAGGCAGGAGGAAGGCCACCAGTCTCTCCCCAGGCGCCACCTCCCGCACAACCTCGAACACTACCGACCCTGAATCGAAAGGAAATGGTGAGTTTAACACGAGAGACATGAACATATACAGAACATGAGACATAAATTTTTGACAAAAAAAAAAATGAAAGAAAATTTGGTTGATACCGGAAACGAAGGATTGTTCATGAGACATGGACAGCATCACTCACGACGAAATTTGCAGTTTCTCAACGCTACCGACGCTGATTCCCTGGTCGAGACAGAGTGAAACTGTATAAGAAACAAGTCTCATGGTTGGGTGGGTCTGTAAATACGAGGTTTCCGGGGCTTAAGGGGCGTGAGGGCTGGCAGACAGGCCGGCACGTGACTACGAAGAACCTTGATGGGGCCGAATTCAACCGTCTGCCTTGCACAAAAAGTTGCCAGGATGTTCTCTATTTTTTTTTTTTTCCGGAGGGTATTGTCTACTGACGGCAATATTTACGTAACGTAGCAACATCTCGCTGCGTTTTGGGCGAAGAAATATCCTCCTGGCGTATTCATTATGGAAATCACACGGACGTGCACCAGTGATGTGGGTGGGTCATGAAGGAAACTGGGCATCCTTGCTCGAAAAAGAAAACAAAAAACCATGTAGCATAAAAACCCGTAAAATTATTCGAACGACTTTGGGGTATTCAGAAAATAATTTGCATTACGATTCATTTTCCGTTGAGTAGACGTCCTGTTATTTCTGAAGATGTATCTGTTCTCCCAGTTATTCATATTACCTTCGATATTTTGGAGTTTTGCTCCACTATTTCGCTTGGTGTGAATTGCAGACATAGTGGAAGGGATTCTTAACCATACTATATAAGTGGGCTGTTTCGCTCGTCTTTTCAGGTCAGTGATTTAACACGTTTAATGACTCGTACAAGATAACCTTCGAAAGACTGGTGGAAATGAGTAAAGTCTTAGCAGACGTTGTTATTCGCATGATGACGATAAAGATGGAGCAACAACAACAAAAAAAAATAAAGTCAGCGAGAGAATACGTCTTGCTGGATAAAGACGGGCAAGATCCCGGATGCTGCTTTTTGTGATGGACGACATGTGTGTAGACGATTCCTTGCGTGCATCTCAAAATCATTTTCATCCCCCTTGCCTTTGTGAGGAGAACAACCACCAGAATCCCACAGGCACAGATGGTTTCTTCATCTTCTAAAAAGATAGGGGACGGTTATATACAATAAACGTATATATATATATATATATATATATATATATATATATATATATATATATATATATATATATATATATATATATATATATATATATATATGTCCCTTGTTTTGGAAAATAAAAAAAAACGAGAGGGGAGGATTTCCATCCACCCGCTCCCTCCCCTTTTAGTCGCCTTCTACGACACGCAGGGAATACGTGGGAAGTATTCTTAGTCCCCTATCCCCAGGGATTATATATATATATATATATATATATATATATATATATATATATATATATATATATATATATATATATATATATATATATATATATATATATATATATATATATACATATATGCAGAGAGAGAGAGAGAGAGAGAGAGAGAGAGAGAGAGAGAGAGAGAGAGAGAGAGAGAGAGAGAGAGAGAGAGAGAGAGAGAAAGAGAGAGACAAGATACTGGCAAAATGCAAATAGAGTGTTTTTTCACAATGTGAAAAACGTGTAAAAGACTGTTGCACGGAGAGGCCGGGCTCTGAAGGACAAGAGAACTTGAGAAGGTCTAAGAGACTTGAGGGAAGGTGGGGGAGAAATGGATAGATGTGGAAGGACAGGGAACCTGGGAAAGGAGGCGTTGGGTTGTGGGAAGCGAGCGCGAGAGGAAAGGGATTGAGAACAGGGGATGTTAGTAAGGAGACAGGAGAACGGGAGGAACAGCCTGCTGTTGGGAAGAAGGGTGCAAGGAGTGAGTAACGAGAAGACGGTAAAGGAAGAACAGAAGAGAGAAAGAGAGGTAAGATGGAGGGGTGTAGGTGACTTCTTATCCCTGGAGGCTACTGTGATTACTGCAACTATAGAACATTTTCTAAAGTGGAGGAGGAAACACGCAAAGCTCTCGGGTTTGAGTCCTTGGTGTTAGAGGGCATTATGTGATATATACATGCATATATATATATATATATATATATATATATATATATATATATATATATATATATATATATATATATATATATATATATATATATATATATATGTATATGTATATATATATATATATATATATATATATATATATATATATATATATATATATATATATATATATTTTGTCTGTTTCCTTGCGCTACCTCGCAAACGCGGGAGACAGCGACAAAGTATAAGAAAAAAAAAAAAAAAAATATATATATATATATATATATATATATATATATATATATATATATATATATATATATATATATATATATATATATTCCTATAAGTCCACGGGAAAAATGAAACGCAATAAGTTCCCAAGTGCACAATCGTGTAATAATCACATCATCAAGGGAGACACAAGAGAGGAATATAAGACAGTTGATATACATCGAAGAGACGAAGCTAGGACTCCATTTGGTAAACATGAGATTGTCCAAGATATCTTGAACAATTGAATGTGTCTCCTCTGATGATGTGATTATTACACGAAAGTGCACTCGGGAACTCATCGTGTTTCATTTTCCCCGTGGACTCATTTATATATATATATATATATATATATATATATATATATATATATATATATATATATATATATATATATATATATATATATATATATATATATATTCTTTTCTTTCTTTTAAACTATTCGCCATTTCCCGCGTTAGCGAGGTAGCGTTAGGAACAGAGGACTGGGCCTTTTTTTGAATATCCTCACCTGGCCCCCTCTGTTCCTTCTTTTGGAAAATTTAAAAAAAAAAATGAGAGGGGAGGATTTCCAGCCCCCCGCTCCCTCCCCTTTTAGTCGCCTTCTACGACACACAGGGAATACGTGGGAAGTATTCTTAATCCCCTATCCTATATATATATATATATATATATCCCTCGCGCGTGTGCGGGGGGGAGGGGAGTGCCATTTCATGTGTGGCGGGGTGACGACGGGAATGAGTGAGGGCAGCAAATGTGAATATGTATATGTGTATATATGTATTTGTCTGTGTATATATATGTATGTATACATTGAAATGTAAAAGTATGTATATGTGCTTGTGTGGGCGTGTATGTGGGTGGGCTGGGCCATTATTTCGTCTGTTTCCTTGCGCTACCTCGCTAACGCGGGACACAGCGGCAAAGTATATATATATATATATATATATATATATATATATATATATATATATATATATATATATATATATATATATATATATATATATATATATATATATATATATATATATATATATATATATATATATATTTGAAATGTACATGAAGAAAGAAACGAATATAATCAAAGTTTGCCTCAATATCCTTCGGAGACTTCAACGCTCACAGAGATAGTGATCCTCAACCCCTGACGTGTTGCCATGTTCCACTGATTGTCATTTGACGTTACACTGACGGGGACCGAGTCGGGGACTGGTAACCTTGTGTCTCTCATTTAGAACCTCATGTTCATGAGGATTTAAGATGTGGTCTATTGAGTCTTTCCATCGGTTTCGAGAGGTTTCATGAGACACGATAGAAAACAAAAGAAAGAGATAGAGGAAGACCTTGATGCATCCTCCCACGATACGATATAGCTCAGATATAATGACTTTTGGTGCGGTGTCCTGAGGTCTCCTTCTCTTGTGTGGAAGTTCAGACCAGACTGACTCAAGATGAGGAGACGAGGCACACACCACACGCCGCACCTCACTGGTGTGTGGAGCGACACCTGTGAGGGAGTGAGAGAAAAAAAACTCTAAACCTGAATTGGTCCTCCCAGCTCTCAGGTCACGTAATAGCACAACATCCTGTGCATGCTGCACACCTCCTCTCTCAGGACGCCAACTTCCCTTCGCCTGAAAGTCTTATCGCTGAGATCTGAGCGTTTACCAAAGAACTTGCCCAAACCAGTACACAACACGATCTGCGCATGAGTCGATTTTTCGTGTTAGCCTCAGCCTCGCTGGACGTGTGAGTCTGCGATGGCTCTTTTTTTTTTTCTTTGGGTGGAGAAGATGTAGAGCCCGAGGAGTGGAATGTCGACCAAGTGGCACTGAACCAATTATCGTTCCCCCCGATCTCTCAGGTTCATTATGATTTCGGGTAATTGCAGGGTTTGCCGGGACGACTCGGCCGGGCAGGAGGAGGCTTGAGCGGAAATTGGTGTGCAGGTAAGACGACGTGTCGGGGAAAGGGCAAACAATGGAGCGGGTGACACTATAACAGGGCGGGGAGTCGTCCACTTGTGGTTTGTGGTCCTGACGACTGTTTTAGAGCTTCCAGAGGTCCTAGTTGTTGTGGTCTGCGGTTTATGTCCTCACTAATGGCTTTCTGGGAGTTTGTTGCTCTTTCTTTGTGTCTCAGGTAATTGGTTTCTCGGGTAATTTACTTGAATTTGTGTTTCGTATTATTGAAAGAATATTAACACAAGTCTATTTTTTATTGGAGTAAAAGTCTTATCTTTCTGGAAAACGTTCGTTATATCTTGAGTTGTAGTAAATGTAGTTTTACGTTTTTCTTCGTACATTCCATGTTGGTATGAGAGCTTTCGTTTGTTTGTGACTGTTTCCCCTGCGGTCTTCCTTATATCATCAAACAATACCTCTGAAGACTGTGAGGTTAAGATCTACCTGAGGTAACACCCTCTCATGTCACTACTTCCTTTTAACTGACTCATTTCTGAGACTTAGATCACCAAGAGCTATTGAGTGCATTACCTGTCTGCACGTAAGGAAGTCTGTCAGTGTTTGGAATTCTCTACACCATTAGGTAATACTGAATGAAGTTTCTCAAAAAGCAAATTCACAAGAATTACGCTCGCAAGGTCTCGTGTCGCCGGACGCATTTCGTTCCTCACAGTTCAGACTGACGCTAACCTGACCAGTACACCTTGACAGTGGCGAACTCTTGCAGTGAAGATCAGTGAACCGTTCACAACAGGTGGAGATGCCTCTCACAGTGGAGAGGAGAATGAAGCGAACAGAATCTTAGTAGATTATCTTGTGTCTTGAGTGATATTATTCTACTTGTGTCCATAACCACTGGTCCGTTCCTAATTCCATAACGTGGTTCATGTGTCTACAGCCTGTAAATCATCACACACACACACACACACACACACACACACACACACACACACACACACACACACACACACACGCACACACACACACACACACACACACACACACACACACACACACACACACACACACACACATCTCAATGACTCAACCTATGACAAATGGGTTAAAGTAAAACATGGACATCTACACTTACAAGATGATTCTTACGTTTTGAAAAAAAAATTACATTTATATCGAAATTCTTGAGTGATAGTCTCACAGAATTGTCTTCTTTTGTAGGGAAAGACATTTGCCTTGGATGAGTGTGCAGCTTAATCAACACAGAACTAAGAGAGATTTTGTACATTTTCTCTTTAGCGACGTTGATAAGAAACTTGTAATTCTGACGATTATCAGAGAGAAAGAGAGATTTTTCCCTAATGATGGACCATTAGTCGCCCAAGGCAAGAAGTTGACCTGTGTAGGTATATGACAAGACGTCACCAAAGATTCACGTCTAGTATTGACTGTGGATTGATAAGGTCTTTACGATAAATCATAAAGAATTATATATATATTTTCTATCTCTGCTATCATTTATCTGTTTATCCATCAACACGTCTATCTATCTGCCTGTCTATATACCCACCTATCAATCATCTCTCTGTGTATCTTAACTATCTCTCTGTTCTCAATCTACCTATGTATCATCTTTATCTACGTGGAGATCACTTTTCAAAAACCTGGGTTCTTATGGTATGTCCGGTTACGTTATAGAAACGCAAACTTAGCCGTCAACCGCAACATGCCGGATATGATAACAAAATACACACACGCACACACACACACACACACACACACACACACACACACACACACACACACACACACACACACACACACACACACACACACATTCTTCATGATTTGCTGAATTAGTTGTAACTTCATAAGCACCCCGATATTTCAAAGATCAATTTCACTATCAGTCAAAAGATGTGAAGGAGAAATTCTTCATAAAATGAGTTCCGTTGATCACCAAATGACTTTAAGGAGAGGTAAAGTACTTTCAAGTAATACTTTAAAGACTTTAATGTCTTTCTGGATCATAATATTTAGTCTTGTTCACCTGTGATGATCCAGAGGCATTGACATCTGTCTCTAAACCTCCAGTGGTCTTCAGAGATCCGTCCACCTCACCAGTCACTCTCCTTAACCCATACATTCTTGATCACCACACATTACAGTCTCCTGATCCAGGCCATTCATCGTCTGGTCTCACTAAACTCCCCCTCCACCAGGTCGATGCAGCCTCTAAACTTCTTTTAGTTCCGCCTGGGACGTCCTGTTATTCTTGACCTCCAGAGGCAGCTTAGCCGGCCTGGCCACATCGCTCTTGTTGTGTTGCTTCAGGGCCAAGTTCAGCTGTCCTTCGGTTCTCCTACACTGCTCAAGCAAACCGTCCATCGTCAGTCGGAATGTGTCAACCAGCTCACTCAAACTATGAATTGAACCAGATCTCCTCCGCTGCTCGATCTTTCCCTTTTCCCTGTGCACATTTTCCTGTTCTTTATTTCCTTTTCATATCAATTTTACGTCTACCTTCCTCTTGGCTATCATTATCCTCTCCTGGTACTCCGTCCACATCCTCTCAAGAACGTCCGCGCGTCGTCTTCTGCCTCTATTTTCTCCTCCGTCGCCATGGGCTCAGTAGTGACCACGTGCCGCCCCCAACACGCGCACTTCCGCCGCCCGACGCGAGCACACACGCGCCTTTTGAACTCCTCCCACACTTCCGGGCGGCCGCCCCGCATGCGCCAACGATCAACACGAAGCCGCGGTTAAGTGGCGGAACTTCCCGACCACTACTTCCCACCATTACGTGACCCGGGTTAAGTGGCGTGCGTCGGGCGGGCGCGTGCCTTATGGGGGACAACATAAGTGGACAAATCTGGTAAATACGGGCTCGACAGAGCGGCCATGAACGGCAGAACGTAGGCAGTGGCAAACTGCGACAAGGAATGCGATCTTGGTAGCACAGACAGAGGGAGGGGAGAGAGACAGAGACTCAGAAGTTCCCACCATTACGTGAGGCTTGAAGACAGGCACGCGTAACACATGTGCCGAGGAGGGACACAGGTAGAAACAATGTTCGTAATTGATTTGCTGCTGTTTTATTTTATCAAATCATATATATATATATATATATATATATATATATATATATATATATATATATATATATATATATATATATATATATTTGTGTTCCTGCAGATGGATTGATTCTGTAGCTGTACAGAGATTATGAAATTTCTTATGAGAATCCTCAGATTACGGTCATGTTCTTCGAAGTGGCATTGACAAGTGAACGAGCCACTGGGGGAGTGATTGTGTACACCCGAAGATCAGATCGATCGACAGAAACATTTGTGGAGGAGGAAAATAACCGAAATTCCTTTTTCCTTTGAGAAAGATCTTTAAGTATTTCCCTTGAGAGATATCTTTAAGTATTTCCCTTGAGAGATATCTTTAAGTATTTCTTGTGAGCTCAGGGCAGCAGGTCAAGGAGATGCTGACGGACTGAGAGGATTGAACATGGAAAATGAAATGGGAAAAAGAAATGGACCGAAAAATAACAATGATATAAGAAAAATCACAGTGTAAGAGAAAGGGGGAAATCTCATGAACAACATGCACAGGGAAGAAGTCAACGAAGAGAAGGGCGATGATGAAGAGAAAGAAGAAAAAGAATTAGAGAAAATGGAGAAGTAGGAAAGTGTTAGGAGAAGTAATCGAGAGGAAATGATGGAAATCAGAAAGAGAAGAGAAAGAAGAACGAAAGAGCGAACAAACTATGAGGGTCAAGGAAAAGGATGATGAAATCAACCAAAGATGGCAAATAAAGGACGGGGGAAGGAGAGTATTACCTTAAGAATGAAGCTATGGTAAATGAAAATTAATTTAAGTAGAAATTACACTAAAGAAGTCAGAGGAAATTGGACGTAAGTAAAAGTAGAAGAGGTGGAATAGATCAAGAAAGTTTCTCGATAACAAGTAAGAACGAAAGAAGGAAAGAAGTGAATGAAATTGTAAGAATCATGTATGCCTATGCAGCGTACGAGAAGGAAGAAGATATTCTATGGCTCCTCAGTGTTCGCTATGTAACTAGAGACTCACCATATGTTGCACAAACACCGTTAGGTGTCCCTACTGACTCTCTACTGACTCACCTCTGACTTTTCTGACCCACCATTCATTCATGAGGCGACCACTGACTCACCCTGACTATTGAGGCAAACAGTGACTCACGCCTGATTCATATGATTCACCCGTGACTCGTGGGGTGACCACCAATTCACCCCTGGCCCATCTGACAGTCTGACTCATGGGGCGACCAATAACTCACCCCTGACTCATCTGACACATCTCTAACTTACGAGGTGACCACTGACACATAACAACTCGCCCCTGACTCATCTGACTCACCCCTGAATCACCTGACTCACCCCTGACTCGCGAGGCGACCATATTGACTTGCGGCGAGAAGTGGATGGCGCAGCTAAGGAATCGAACCCAGTTGCACAGCCTGACGCGACCGGTTGCCCGCTCACACACCTCATCGTAGCTCCCGTACCGCTGCCTGGGCTGTGGGGGAAAGAGAGCAGAGTGTCAACCAGGCTGAGGTTGGTGGTGCTGCCGAGGGACGGGAGAGGTTCGGTGATGATGCCCTGTGAGGGAGAGGAAGGTGGGAGTGTTGTGGGAGAGGTAGATATTGATATTCATGCTTGTGGGAGTACGAGGTAACATGAGATCCGGTGGTCCATTACAAGGTTATCTGTTGAGGTAGCCTGAAGATATACTGGTGGAAGTCGGACTGCAAAGCAGAAGGCTCTTCCCTACCCACCTCTCCCTCTGGCTCAACTGCCGGCAGAAAGTATAGGTGAAAGAGAAAGAAGGAGACAGAGAGGAAAAACTATATGTCTTGCAGTAGTGGGGGGAACATACTGACATGGAAAGTATTTAGGGAAGAGAGATCTCGAAGCTGCTCCTTACCAAGTACACAACACCTGCCCCTGTGGCTGGATCCTGAAAAATAAAGACATTATTAGTAGTAGATTCGATTTCTATTTTTTTTTTCTACGTTAACAGATACCAGTGAGGTGTTTGTCTCGCCTTGAAAGTATTCATAGGTATCGCTCAGGAACGTTGTGTGTTCCAGTGCCTAGCCACACTTGGAGAAATACTGGTCCTCATTGCTACCTCATCTCCCTCCCTATATCTTCACGATAACATTTCTGGCCACTGAATCTTTCTCTAATGTGGAAAAAAATCTATTTCCGGTGTTTTGTCGAAATTATTTTGAAAATATGTATTAGGTTTCCTCGGAATGTGAGCAGTTAAATGGAGAATAATTCTGGGTATCGAAGTCTTTCCGTATAATGCTTATGTCTGAGTGAAGGCCTTAGTCTCGTTGCTCTTCTCTGAACTCACTGAAGTTTCTCCTCACGTTTGATCAGATTGGGTGACCAGAAGTGAACGTCGGATTCTAGATGAGGCCCAAAAGAACTAATTTCTTTTGAAGGGTGGGTATCGCATCTTTTATTTTGTAATTTATATTAATCACTCAATCTATTAATCTCCCACTTATCCATCTATCATTTATCTATTTATCTACATATTGAGAGAGAGAGAGAGAGAGAGAGAGAGAGAGAGAGAGAGAGAGAGAGAGAGAGAGAGAGAGAGAGAGAGAGAGAGAGAGAGAGAGAGAGAGAGAGAGAGAGAGAGAGAGAGAGAGAGAGAGAGCCAGGTGGTGACGCACAACGAAGGCATCTGCTGGTGGACGGTGATAGCACAACCGTCTTCATAACCTATCCAGAGGTAGACAGGAGACAGAAAGGCGGATGGAGCGGCCTCACTGGACGCGGTCGGATAACACAGGAAGCGGAAATAAACCAGGGTTATATTTCTGTCTTGGGAAGCCAGCAAAAAAAAAAAAAAAAACGAAACAAAACAGAGAGGGTCCCAGCACACAGCACACCTCCTGCTGGAATACAGACAAATGACAGTGATTGATGTCTATGATTACCTGGGCTGCAGGGTGGAACGATATATCTTTTTCTCGTACTTTGGGATTTCCCGATGATAGAATGTGATTAATCTGACCACTGCGAATTATAGATGGAAAGAGAGAAAGAAAATGGGTGAGAAATGAATGAAAAAAGAAATTTCTTATGTCTGGAACAAACTCGGAAATATCATATTTATCAATTTCCTTAAATTTTTCGTCCGTCTCTCCATTGATGAATTAATCATTTACAGTTTTTTTTGGTGGGTATTTATCTGTTGACCTGCAATATACACGAGTTATAAACGATATAAATCGCAAAATCCAAATAGAGACTTAAGTCTTTTATTTCGAAAAGAAAACGAATTCAAAATCATTACTTCTGCACTTCCTGTGTGATCCATTATAGTTTTATTGAAGCAAGTGTTGGATACAGTGTAGGCAAGCCTTACCTTACCACACTCCTTCATCAGTATCCAGATTTAACACAGTTACGAGACCATTCATACCAATGACGTGGAGAAATAGGAACTACGAGTAAACATCAGTATCCAGATTTAGCACAGTTACGAGACCATTAATATCAATGACGTGGAGAAATGGGAACCATGAGTAAACATCGGTATGAATTTCATAACAATCGTGACTTAAAGCCTCAAGGGTATATCTAGGAGCAGACATATTTCAATGCCTTCCATCAGGAAGTGTAATATGGGACTGCACTACACGAGTGGGGAGGGAGAACATTATTGAGGATACGCAAGAAAGATGGCAATGGAGTCAGAGGCGAAACTGTGTGTGTGTGTGTGTGTGTGTGTGTGTGTGTGTGTGTGTGTGTGTGTGTGTGTGTGTGTGTGTTGCCTAATTTCAGTTGTACAGGAAGTAAGTTTTACACTCGTGGAGTTCCATCTCTTGTGTGTGTGTGTGTGTGTGTGTGTGTGTGTGTGTGTGTGTATCTGTGTGCGTGGGCGTGTCTGTGTTTAATTACCTATTTGTATATTACGAGGAGAGGTAATTACACTCGCACACACTCGTGGCGCCCCACTTCTTGTACCGTTTTATTTCTACCATCACGCAGATTCTAAATCTTTGCAAATTGCCCACATTCATAGTTTCCTTCCACAGACCACCCCAGCCAACCACTACCTCTACACAAAATCAGTATTTGTTTACAACCCTCTTAACGAATGTCTTTTGTTCCATCTTCTGTTGTCTCTGGTTCGTAGTACTGGCCCGTTCGAAGTGCTGTTTACTATTACCATCATCATCCAGTTGGTTTAGAAACTGAAATGTTTATCAGGTCACCCCTAATCCTTCTCTCTTCAAAGGTGGACAAATGCGTTAGCCTCTATACTCTCCTTGTAGCTACGTTCTCTTAACTCCGGCACCATTTTGGATGCTCTCCTCTAAACCTTCTCAATCAAATTTTTGTGTTTCTTTTGGTGCGGTGACCGGACCTGTGAGGCGCAACCTAGCTCCAGTCTAGCATATGTTCTGAAGAGCTCACCATACACTTCCTTATCCACATACTTGAATGCGATCTTTATATTCATCTAGAGATAATAACACTTTTAACATTTCTCCCGATGTGGAACTCTGCCGTCATATTAGGTACAATTTACCTGTCTACGCTTTGGACATCACCAGTCACCTGCAACATTACAACACCGATTCACCATGTGTGAACTCCCTCCATGTCCACGATGTAACCTACCACAGTTAAGACACCGAACTCCCCTCCTGTTTACTTGCCCCACGTCCTCCCAGCATAGACACCAGCATAGCTTTACTTCGCCGACGATCTGTGGTTTTTGCCCAATGGACGTGTCTGTCTTCCTAGGGCTGTGGGACACTTATAGAAGCAAGAAGGGATTCCTGGGATAGAGAGTTAGATAGGGGGGTCCCGGGTTCGAGCCTGGATGCTGGAGGTTTGTATGTTCCATGAAAGTGCGCGTTCATATCTGTCTATCTATCTATCTATCTAAATCTCAGTAACCAGCATGATACCCGAGATAATAACCACATAATAAAGCAATCAATCGTGAACATATATATATATATATATATATATATATATATATATATATATATATATATATATATATATATATATATATATATATATATATATATATATATATATATATATATATAAACGAACCCCTGCCAGACCGAGGAAGGTTGGAAAGAGGCGTGAACAGTTTTCGAGATTATAGAGCGGGCTCCTGAGATATGAGCGAACCTAAGAATCTTATTAGATATATTCAGTGTGGAAGAATCGCCCAGAGGATGGCGTTAACATGCCCCTAAGAGACTCGTACGTTAAGAGCTATCTTTTACGAGGGTCGTCCCCAGGCAGACTAAGGCCCCTTATGTGGAGAGGGATATGTAGGTTTTTAGGGGTAACTGATCACACGGTGTCCCTCATCATCCCGCCTTAAATATGACATCTAAGTACGGGAATATTTTTCCGCAAAAACTGGATCCAAAAATCACGGGCCGATATGTATCTGCCAGCAGTAAAGATGTGATAGGGTTCATGCCCACCGACCAGGCTGAGGAGGCAACACGATATACTCTGTGTGTGTGTGTGAGAGAGAGAGAGAGAGAGAGAGAGAGAGAGAGAGAGAGAGAGAGAGAGAGAGAGAGAGAGAGAGAGAGAGAGAGAGAGAGAGAGAGAGAGAGA
>NC_092280.1:8861300-8928800 GCF_036320965.1 Panulirus ornatus
GTGAATCACGTGGGACTTTAAGGTCATTATCATCCTCAGGTGATTAACCTTAATGGACATGTGGGACAGTATCGTTCACATCCGCTGGTCAGCCATCTTATGACGAAGAACAACATGATGTGTGTTGAGTGGGGATGAACATTTTCTTCATGGATGTCACTATGTTATTGTGAGTTATGTCTTTCGTGAATGAGCAATGTTTTTTTTTTTTTTAAATGTTTCACATGTCATGATATGTGGGGTTAGGTGTTCAGTGGTCTAGCATATCTTATGGGATATACACTTCATTGTAGGTGGGTTATGTCTTCAGTGGGCGAGCATTTCTTATGAGTGCTATATTTCATTGTACATGGGATATATATTCAGTGGATGTGTATCTTTTTGGGTTATATACTTCAGTATAAGTGGGTTATGTATTCAGTGGACGAGCATTGTTATGAGTTCTATATTTCATTGTACGTGGGTTACTTAGTGGATGAGTATCTTTATGGGTTATATACTTCAGTATAAGTGGGTTATGTACTCAGTGGACGAACATTGTTATGAATCCTATATTTCATTGTACGTGGGTTATATTTTCAGTGGGTGAGCATCTTTATGGGTTTTATACTTAATTATAAGTGGGTTATGTCTTCAGTGGGTGAACATTTCTTATGAGTTCTATATTTCATTGTACGTGAGTTATATTCTTATTGGGTGAGCATCTTTATGGTTTATATACTTAATTGTAAGTGGGTTATGTAGTCAGTGGATGAGCATTTGTTATGAGTTCTATATTTCATTGTACGTGAGTTATATTTTCAGTGGATGAGCATCTTTACGGATTATGTCCTTCTTTGTGAGTGGGTTATGTATTCAGTGGGCGAGCATATCTCATTGGTTCATACATTTCATTACACGTGAGTTATGCCCACCAGGCACCAAAGCCTGTGAGAACGACCATGGTGGTATTTGAAGGTCACAGATACGTAGGAACTCCAGTGGTGAGACAGCAAGACTGTAGGGGGAAGTACTTTATATTGTCTAGTGGAACTGTAGTTCGAGCCAGCAAGCGACTGTATAACCATCTCGAAATCCACGTACAGATGTGTATCTCTTACTCTGATATGCATTGAAAAGAAAAGAAAAGAAAACCGCTCATTTTATGGCATTTGTGCTGAAGATTATTATGGTCTTGATAATATAGTGCCAGACAACACGTTATTTTTCAAACTGCAAAAAAAAATGCATTTTTTTCATACATCTTTGCTAGAGGCGCTTATTTCCTCAAACTAGTGCTGTGTGTGTTTATATATATATATATATATATATATATATATATATATATATATATATATATATATATATATATATATATATATATATATATAGGCCTATACATCTTAGTTTGCTAAAGAAAATCAAAACTTTATTTTTTGGACATCACTGGCAAATGACGTTTGTTATATTTTTACATTAATACTAAAAATAAGTCAAAAGATAGTTCCTCCTTATGCTATGGATATAGATTCAATATATCTACCTGAACATTGGTCGGAGACTGAATTGCTGCAATGAAGTATGTATTGATGAACTCATCATGATGGAAGGCTTTTCATTCGCTGGTGGGGAGACGTGGTCAGGGCTAAGTTGATGGAGTGGTGGCAAAGGTCAGAGGCACGATAAGGGTAGGTGTGGCCTTAGCTATAGGGAGGGAGTGTCGGAATAAGGATGATGGAGTAAGGATGGTCCTAGGGATCTTAGGAAAGGATGGTCAGGTTGGTGATGGAGTTGTAGAGGGAGGAGGTGAATGGTTGTTCAGGTTGTAGAGGGAGATATAGTTAGGATGGTGGTGGGGATGAGAGGGTTGGAGAAGATGGCTAAGGTTCCACATCGGTAGGATGATTGGAGGTGATTAAGGACCCACACAGGGAGGGTCCTTAGAGTTTGTTTTTATAGGATGAGGGCAGTAGTCGACTGCTGCAGGAAGGGTTTGTAGTAATGGCCTTAGGGCTCTATGGTTCAGGGGCGGATGAAGATGGTGATGATGTTGGGGTTTCTAATGGAAGGACGGTGAGGGATGTTGTGAAGATGGAGAGGGTAGAGATGAGGTTCATAAAAGGGTGTTGAGGAGGGTGATAGTGGGGAATCATGGAGACGGAGGCTTTGTATAAAGCCTCCAGGTGAGGCTGGCGTAGATCGTGGCTCAGAGATAATATCTAGGGAGGTGCTCGGTTTCTAGGCCAAGAATTGTAGACGGGAGCACATGGGAAAGAAGGTCAGACAACAGAAGACCAGATGGTCTGCACTAAGGTCATCTGCTGGAGGAGAGTAATACATGGGAGTACATGAGAAAGACAGATAACAGACCAGATGGTCTATATAGAAGTTACCTCCTGGAGGACAGTAATACACGGGGGTGAATGGGAAAGACAGATAACAGAAGACCAGATGGTCTATATTGAGACTACCTCCTGAAGGACAGTAATACATGGAAGTATATGGGTAAGACAGGTAACAGATGACCTATGGGCCTATGGACGTGATTATCTGCAGGAGGACAGTGATAGTATCCAAGATTCCTAATCTATGTAGATGGAGACAAGATAGTAAACCAGAGTACTGATGATGGTTAGGTTCCCTGTGAATAAGGTCTGACCAAAGTAGGGAGGAGGAGGAGGGAAGGTCTTATTGACACGACGATGCATGAGGGGGAGTTAGCGGTATGCAGTGGGAGACTGAAGACCCTGCTGGGTGGACGGGTAGTGACTTGGGAGTCGACCCAGGCGGGGTGAAAAGCGCCACAATTATGCGCCCGCCTTTAAGGCCGGGCGAAGTCTGGCGTCCGAGCGTAGAGCGGAGTGACATTAAGGAGAGACTTCCTTATTCTGCTTCCAACCCCAAGCTAATTGGTGCTCTTTACTGTGCCTCACCAGAAGCGACGTCCTCCTCCCTCCCCTCATACTCCAACACCACCACCACCACCACCAT
Organism: Panulirus ornatus; assembly: GCF_036320965.1. Lineage (NCBI taxonomy): Eukaryota > Metazoa > Arthropoda > Malacostraca > Decapoda > Palinuridae > Panulirus > Panulirus ornatus. Next base: position 8,864,271 of record NC_092280.1, read on the forward strand.
CATCGTAACTGGTGTGCGCCGTTTCGCCACCAGCGCCGGGGTAGTGAAGGGAGGAGTCATTAGTCGGTACACGTGTGTGAGATTATACGCCGAGACCCGGGACGGCTGGTGGAATGTGATCACACATGCCGGTCAGGATCACCGTCGTCGTCGGTCCAATAGCTCGGCCGGCCCCGGTCCTCGGTCACCAGGGTTATTTTTAGACAAGAGTTTTCCATTTCTCTCTTTTTCAAAGACCAGATCTGTTCCAGGTCAGGCATAAGTCACCTGTGGGAGACGGTGTCCACCGAGCTTGGCTTACCTTTGGATATCCCAAGACCATAAAACGAAGGACCCTGCTCCAGAAGTGTCTCCCTCCGGCAGGTGATCTGGGGCTTAAGTTAAAGCTCGAGGAGCGCCCATAAGACACTCTTCATCCCCGAGAAAATAGCCTTTAAGGTGTGTGTGAATTACACTCTCCTTCCCTTGAAGAACTGTTCCAGTAATGGATTATAACCCCAGTATAGAGGCTAAGGGACTCTGGACCTTATCACCCTCGATGATAAGGCCGTTGCTGTATTTGGAGAATTATAAACTTCTCCAAAACAAGCTGACCCTCAATTATGTGCTATAAAAGAGTGAATAAAGAGGCGAGCGGCTTACTGGGTATGGCGCTGGCCCTGCTGACGTCGCCCACGTCTTGTGTGTTATGCCTTCGCCGAGCACCTGCCTCATGATGGACGTTGAAGGGTATCGTCCCTCTCCTACTGTTATCATTCCTAAACATCTTTGTAGTATATATGCATATGTATATATATATATATATATATATATATATATATATATATATATATATATATATATATATATATATATATATATATATATATATATATACATATATATATATATATATATATATATATATATATATATATATATATATATATATATATATATATATATATATATATATATATATATCACATGTTTACCAAATGGTGTCCTAGCTGTCTCTTCGATGTATATCAACTGGCTGTTATATTTCTCTCTTGTGTCTCCCCGATGATGTGATTATTACACGAAAGTGCACTTGGGAACTTTTCGTGTTTCATTTTCCCCGTGGAATCATAGGAATATATGTATACACATACATATATATATATATATATATATATATATATATATATATATATATATATATATATATATATATAATATATATATATATATATATGAGTGTTGTTGGGTTGCACCGCGAGTCAAAAGGCACCTTCAGCGAGGCTGTATCGACATCAGTGGATGAAACCATGTTCAGTCTGGTCGAGGAAGGTCTCGTTCCATGGGAGTCCTTTTGTTCTTCACACACGGGTCGTTAAAGGGCTCAAAAGAGAGGGATTTGTATGTGACGTTTATCGATTCAGGTAGGGTTGATAGAGATGCTTTGAGGAAGGTGCTGCGAATATATGAAATGGTTGAAAGCTCTGGGAAGCAATGACGAGATTTTTTTTAACGTGTGTGTGTGTGTGTGTGAGTGTGTGTGTGTGTGTGTGTGTGTGTGTGTGCGAGTCGTAAGGGAGGAGCGTGAATGGTTCCACGTTGGTCTGCAGCAAGAGTGTTTGCTGTGTAACCACAAGCAGGTGGAGCCTAGTGTATAAGTATGCTCTATGTGTGTGTGTGTGTGTGTGTGTGTGTGTGTGTGTGTGTGTGTGTGTGTGTGCGTCAGCCTGGAGGTGCACAGTAACATTTTAATCATCAACTTAGTAATTAGTCTTTAATTTGATGGAGGTGCGTAGCGATCCTGACGTACAAATCGATCGTCAGAGCTGGGCACGAGGGTGTGTACCGGAACCAGTACACACTGTGAGGACACAGCCAGCCCCCGTCAGTCAGGTCTCAACTATTTCTTGAAGAAAACTAACAAGACTAACGCCACCTTATCAGAATCTCCTACCACCCGTTTTCCCTCTCCTCCCCTGTCCTCACCATTCCACTTTTCATCATTGTTACCCCCCTTTTCTTTTCGTTTTTCTTAAAAGGTTAATATCGCAAATACATTTTCACACAGTTTAGAAGGAATGCATCAAATCACTATCGCAGTTTGTGGACATGAAGCCATAATTTTTTCTTCCTCTAAAATTTTTCTGTCAACAGTTAGCGGATCTGTTGCGTGTACAAGAACTTCACGTACCATGTAGCCAACACATCCATTATACTGTTGAAGCTTCACCCACCCAGCCATAGAGATGTTGAGAATGAGAGAGAGAGAGAGAGAGAGAGAGAGAGAGAGAGAGAGAGAGAGAGAGAGAGAGAGAGAGAGAGAGAGAGAGAGAGAGAGAGAGAGAGAGAGAGAGAGAGAGAGAAGATAGATTAGATGGATGAATGGATACCTAGATATCTAGATACGTAAATAGATAGATAGATAGATACTTATATAAGTACATACCTACCTACCCACCTATATACATACATACATTCATATATACATACATGCCCCACAAGCGCATAGCTCCCTCCTTCTACAGCACAAAGAGGATATTACATGCATACATACATATAAAGAGTTACAGATGAAATTAGACAAAAAAAAAAAACACCTGCTTGAAGGACCCCCTAACATACCCTCTGCCCGAACTGGGAACAAGATCCGAACTTGACCTTCACACACAGGGCACCAGTACCTGCAGTATTATTACCATATCATTGTAAACCAGGCCAGCACACGGATTTAAGGGCTTCTTTTGGTGCTGCTATTTACGGGTTCTAAAGGCCGTTTACAGTGTAAATAAACGAAGCTTGAATACACCGACTGTATACGGCGCGAGGGATTGGCAATGCCGGGTGCATACGGCATAAAGGATTGAAGATGCCAGGTGCATACGGTAGAAGTGATTGCAGATGCCAGATGCATACGGTAGGAATGACTGAAGATGCCAAATGCATACGTCATGAAGGATTGAAGATGCCAGATGCATACGGCACGAAGGATCGAAGATGCCATGTGGATATGGTACATGGCATTGCAGCTGATGCTATTTCAGATGGGAAAAGAAATCGGAAACAAAAGCTGATAATTTACGGTGTATATATATATATATATATATATATATATATATATATATATATATATATATATATATATATATATATATATATATATATATATATATATATATATATATTTACGCATGATATAAAGAATTCAAATCTTTAAAAAGGTATAATCTTGGGATCTATGAGAAGGGAGAGGAGACAGAGGAGGAGACAGAAATGAAAACCAGCAATATCTGAGAGAGCGTTCATATAATATTTTACCTTTGCAGAGATAAACACGTACAATGATACATGGAGATAATGTGCGGCAGAGTAATAAATGTCAATATGATACAATCATATCATTTTTCATCCGTAAAATTTGAATACAAGTATCTCCCAGACGACTGGCCGACTCTGTTTCGCCTCCCGTGGTCTGTGAACCATGGTTCGGAACACTGATGAAACTTCAATGTCATTTATGAAATCTCTGTACTTATGTGTTTTTATATCCCCTTGTGTGCGTGTGTTTGTGTGTGTGTGTGTGTGTGTGTGTGTGTGTGTGTGTGTGTGTGTGTGTACCATAAAGATAGAAGACTTAATTAGAATTCCTTCTGAGGCAACGAAACAATCTTCGGGAGGAGAAGCGCTCGGGTTCCGAGCCTGTCTCGATGGTTCATAAAAGCCCGAAGCACTGAGGCGGGCTGCAAAAAGTACATTGTATGAGGGTTCCTGTATTGTGTCAGGGGGTTGGGGGGTCCGCCCGGCCAGGCAGAGCAAAGAATTTACTTCTTGAATTACGTGAGGTATGTGTGGCTATGGTCGGCTGCATCGTTACGACGGTGCGTCTGGGGGAGAGAGAGAGAGAGAGAGAGAGAGAGAGAGAGAGAGAGAGAGAGAGAGAGAGAGAGAGAGAGAGAGAGAGAGAGAGAGAGTGTTTTCCCGCAGTGATGAAGCGAGAATGTTTCTCTCATTTAACTTACTAAACTATGAGCGGAGACTTACCCCGCCATCTAGTGTATGATAAGGAAACACGTTATATGCAGATGATTAGCGACTGAAAAGTTAGTCGAGCATGCAATGAAAAGAGCAGTGTGATATAAGCAAACACACACACACACACACACACACACACACACACCTAAATATGCTGCACTTGACGGAAGAATTAGGAAGCAAATGAATTACGTAAGGAATTGCATCGCCTCACAAGGGGATATAGGCAAAGTCCAAACTTATCCCGACATACAGGTGATGAAATTCAACCTTAGTAATTGTAAGGTAATGACGGTAAGTCACAGAGAAAGAAGTCACCTATGCTTATTGTAACCTGCAGGATTCTGTGTGTGAGGGAGACGGGAGTCGATATTGTCCCTAACCCGTCACCTTGAGCCCCGCCCTGGGAAAACAGCGGTGGAGGCCAGCATTCTGCTTGCAGACAGTAAAATTACATTCAGTTTTACGAATAAGGAAGTATCTGGCAAACTGTTTGCGTTCTACATGAAGCCAAAAATAGAATATGCTTCTCAAGCTTGGTTAACGCACCTATAGAAGCATATAGAGCTAATAGAGAAGGTCTGGAGGAGGGCAGAAAAGATGGTACCAGAATGGAGCTAGATTACACAGGAAAGGTTGGTGGCCTTGAATTTGTCCACCATGGGAAAGAGAAGAGTGAGGGGTGACGTGATCACCACTTACGTTGTTGAACCACATTGATGACGTAGACAGTGAAAGAAGTTTTTAAAGATGTAGAGAAAGATCGACCAGATGCCATAGCGTAAAATCATAAAAGACGCTTGTTGGAGAGAACGTAGACTCAACGAGAGGAGAGTAAATGAGGAGAGCGAGCAGAGGTTTACTTGTATGATGAGACAGGGCCCAGCGAGTGTAAAACTCCATCCCCGCACACGGTAACTACACACGATACAGGAGAGAGGGAGGCCTAGCCATGAAGCAGAGATGTACATCTGAGTAAGAGAAGGCAGAGAGATGCCAGGTATCACTCACTCACCACATCAAACTCATTGAACACACTCATAACACTGTGAGCACGACGCACTCATCACACACCATGAATCATCAGCAGCATAGAATATTAGACCTACGACGCTATATAGAGTCACGCACCACACTCATCAGTGCACACACTCACCTCAACATGCTCACCACAACGCACTCGACGCACCATAAGACTCCCATCACCTCGCCGCCGAGAAGAGAAGGAGAATCACCAGTGAACATAAACCCACATCGTTAACAGCCGGGCGAGCCATCTCGATTCTCGACCCCCGCCAGGCTTTTACAGGCTACGAGAGTACAAGGCTACCAGCGAACGGGGCTATCATTTGCTGGAGTACATGGCTACCAGCGAACGGGGCTATCATTTGCTGAAGTCCAAGGCTACCAGAGAACGGAGCAATCATTTGCTGGAGTATAAGGCTAGCAGGCAACGGAGCTGTCATTTGCTGGAGCACATAGCTACCAGAGTACAAGTTTGCCACTGGGAGTCATCCTCTATCCATAGCTACAGCTGCTAGACCTGCCTCTTTTTCGATCCATTTTCTGTAACATTCGCGATCTGAATTCCAAACATCCCACTGTTGAACACCATCTGATTACCTCCTCCCCTGATCTTCTATCTCTCTCTGAAATCCAACTGTCCAAGGCTTCTCCTCCACATCATCAGACATCCAACTACAGTCCATACCATAGTTTCCGCTCTGAGGGTTGAGAGTGTGCCTATTCTAGCGCAAAAACTTCTATTTCTCGCCTCGTGGATCCAGAGCCTCCTAACTCTGACGTCATCTGGCTCAAAATCTCTTCACCTTCTTTTACGTTGCTTTTTTGTTTTGTTTGCATCCCGCGTCTCCCCAGTTACTCCAACTGTATATAACTCTTCGACTGGTTGAATTCCTGCCACGAAGCTCTGCTCATTTCTCATCCATGATCTGAGATCTTCTATGCAAGGGATTTCAATGTACACCACAAGGATGAATCTCTTAGGTACTAACTTAGATGATCCTGGTGGAGCTTAGGCCTTTTCTTATTCTCTCCTAAACGATCTAGAACCATTGACTAAACGCCTGATCCGAGTTCCCGACCGTCACGACCTCTACTCTAACACACTTGACCTGTTTTTTTCTTGCCACTAAACCCTCCCAATCTACATACTCCATTCCTGCCCCCCTAAGGGCCCTCTGACCACAATCTTATTTCTATTAGTTCTAATTGGCCACGCCCATCCTCTATCCCCCTCCATCGAAACGCCAACTTTGTCACGCACTTTGAGAGAGCTCAGTGGCTGTTCATGCGCAGCTTCTTTATTGATTTTCTCTGGGATGAGCACTACTTCTCTCGGCAGGATGCCTCCTGTTGTGCTGAACGCATAGCAGAGTTATCTTGTCCGGGATGGAGGCCAGCCTCACATCGTCTCCTAAATCTTTTTCCCCTCAGTCATGGTTTGATCGCTCCTGCTTGTCGCATCTGGGGCGGTGCGTACAGGATCAAGAAACTCTTTCGTTTCCCAGAAACCCACTCTGCTTTTATTTCTGCTCAGAGTCACTGCATAATTCTTCTTCGAAAAGCTAACCGAACTTTCAAGAAAAGAAAGCGTGCTGACTTGATTTCTTCTACAGACACATCTTTTTTGGCCTTCAACCAAAAGCACCTTCAACAACGTTTTGTAATTCAACCTTTCCACCTCAATCAATCGTTAACACTCCAACTGATAAAGCCGCTCTTTCTGGCACTTGTTCTCCCCTTACTCAAATTTGGATGATCAGATTCCAATCCTCCGCCGCAGTCTCCTCCCTCTGAACCTATGTTGTCTATATTATCTCGTGCAGGGTCTTCCAGGTGCTCTCCCAGATCCAGGTGGACAAGGCGTGTGGCTCAGGTGGCATACCTCCTCGTGTTCTCACGGAATTTGCCTCTCAGCTTAGCACCAGTCCTTCACCGCCCATTTAACCTATGTCTAAAGACCCAGACTTTCCTTTCCGCTTGGAAGCTTGCCTTGGTGCAGCCCATCACGAAGAAAGGAGACCGTTCTAACCCCCTCCAGCTATCGCCCCTCTGTCCTCACTTCCGCTATCATCTCTCTTCACTCATCCCTTTCGGTAAGCCGCAATGTTGTTGCTCTCTTTCTCTATTCTATAGTTATCATCTTGGTCACTGTTCTCGTGAACAGTTTGGGTGTGTAGCACACACACACACACACACACACACACACACACACACACACACACCTGTTTGGACCCATGGCACGCGTTCGGCTTCTGCTTCCCACATCTGCGTGGAGACGGACCACTCGAGAATTAGTCATTACGATGCCTCCTTCTTTCCTCGAACAGGTAAACTGTGGAATTCTCTTCCTTCTTTTGTCTTTCCCTCACATAGCCTTTCTTCCTTTAAGAGTCGGGTGTACAAACCTTTGCGAAGCCCTGATTAATTTTTACTCTCTTTCTCTTCAACTTTCTTTTTTTTCCTAAGATGACCTTGATTAGGACGTATTGTCCGTGCCATGTCAGGCAGTGTGAAAAGAAATAGTTTCTGTAGCAAAAGGCGACCAAATACAGATGTGTGATCTCACATAATCAGACTGGGGAACTCAGACTGAAGGGTTGTCAAAAGCAGAAGAGGAAATATTTGAAGATCTTTTAAAACAAAGTTCAAATGTGTGATCACAGATGAGAGCATCACAACCACCTCGAGACCATCCGAACTCGTACAGACAGCTACATAAAACCAGAGGTCCAGTCCCAACCACTGTGAACATCTTAAGACACTTGTAAGGTTCTGTGTAAAAAAGGCCAGTCTGACATTCTGAGCCGCTGTTATAAGCCTCGCCGTCTTTATTGTCTGATAGATAAAGTATTATTGTAACTAACGTTCGTATGCTTCAAGATATCGAGGATCTACCAGTCATGCTGGATCCAGCCGAACTAGATGAAGGTAATGATGCTGAAGAACCTTTAGGATCAGGAGGAAAGCAAGATGCGAACAGAGTCGACTAACGTTCAAGCAAGAGCAGGTAAAAACAACGTCCGCTGCTGAAAATATCTTCGAGTACCTCTAAGGAAAGCTGTCGTAAGATGCAGAAAGGCGAAAATGGGTACAAAAGTTGTCTGAAAAGCTTCTCTCGATGTCAGAAAGAAGCCCCCAGACTCTGATCTGATACAGACCATGAGTCTGCACGTCAGTCATCGAATGAATGAATGTGTTCAGAATCTTCAACGATTGGAAGGCTTCTGGTAATAGTTCATTGTGTAGATGTTGGAGCGCAGGAGCTGAAGCGTTACCTTGCTCGCTCGGTAGGACTGTATAATAGAGCGAGACATCACCTGCCAATCCCCACAGCATGAAGCAGAGCGATCACAACTCGCCTGGAAGAGAAGTGTGTATCCACTGGCATTTTCTGAGCTTGTCACCTCCATCAGGAGAGAGAAAAACCAGCCATGATGATACCAGCCCTGCCATATTCAGGCTCGCTGATCCCTCCAACCTGTACAAGAAACGACTTGAGTCACTGGAATTAGAATGGCCGTAAGTCAATTCAGCTCAGATTTATGAGAAAGGTCAGCGATGCAAACGCCTGAGCTCTGAGGCCTCCAGGAAGATTGGAATTGCTCAGGGAGACGAAGGATCAGGTCTCACGAGCACACTGACTCTGTTCTTAAGAAAGATATCAGAATCGTACGCCACGACATGCTAAATCATATGTGAGAACTTGGTCACCAGTTTCATGAAAGATGTGTTGAAGATTCCATTCCAGTGAAACTTCTCCAGTTTGTTAATGTGATTCAATATGTTGCATATACCACATCCGTGGTTAGCGTTCCTGACCGCAACGCATTCACGTTTAGGATTTGCAACTCTGGTTGGTTGCATGTCTTACGAAATTCAGGCCAGCCGAATGCAAATGTGAATATGGGACATTTTGTAATGAGGTTAGGAAGCAAACCACAGGTCTCGATTCCGCGCATGAGCTGGGATCTTTGGGGTTGACATATCACCTAGTCTTCCACCACCAGGACACCGCATCACGAATACTGCACGTGAGGCAAGGAATGCGCGCATTCACGGGCCACACAGGGTCGTGCGCGTAGGTTCGATCCGAGAGTTAATGTGATGGCCTTGATTAAGGCCTCACCTGCCCGTGCCGTCTCAGTTAACATATAAAAGATCATATATATGATGTACGTGATGAAGGTATGAAACATCATTTGGTCCTCTCACACGAGAGGACAGACAGAGAGATCTGCTACGAGAGGTGCAAGAACAAGTCTTCTTGAAATACTGTAGGTCAGCTACTGGGCTGATCTACAGCCATATATATATGTGTTGGAAACCAGACAAAAGACGAGCGACAATGATGATAACTTTGGGGTTCATGAATCTATCTGGTTTTGTCGATGTTTGATTCAGTCCTTTGGAAGTATGCAAGATCAAGGTCAGCTGTGCATAGCAGGGGGATGTAAGCAAAGCGAGATGTAAAAATGCGTGAACGTAGCTCTAAAGTATTAGGCTGGTGAGTGACTGGAGCAAACGAAGTGAAGACACAGTGAACGGACATTTGTTAGTTCAAAAAGCTTGAGTAAGTTCTTTGATGGCAAGAGATAAGTTGGAAAATAGGGCGCCCAACGAGAGGAAAGTCTAGACACACACGCCCATACACACACACACACACACCACACACACACACACACACACAGGTGGAGGTGGCGCTCGGGCAGTCACCGACCAGGGAGGTACTACCCGCCTGGGTATCAGGTTAGTGACGGCAGCCAGCACTACAGCGGCTGTCAAATTCCCCTCCCTAGACCTGAAGTTGCTGTCTTTTCTTTCTTCCTCACATATACGTGGGTTGTTGGCCTCCAGTCCACAAGCACACGCTCTCTCCGTCCCTCACACAACACGTCACAACTTTGTAACTCAGACAACTCTATATTTCCGACTTTGAACTTTCGTGCGGTGAGCGCTACGTGCTAGCCCTGCCTAAAAGCAAAAAAGAAATATCTCTCCGTAGATAAAGTTCAAGTGATGCGGCCCCGGGAGTGTACACATCTCTCCACATAATGTACAAATAGGGAATAACCAACGAGTAATTTGTACTCACACAGACGTACAAAATATTGCCAGCACTGCAGTACAAATTTACAATCAATATTTACACTTAATGTTTACACTCTCCCGTGAGATATAACGCCCACAGGAACACTGATTTTGCGATAAATCCTTCATTATCCTCTGATTAATTAGGATGATAATGAGCAATAGATTAATCATGTTCTGATCAGTTTGTAAATCGCTGATCCTGAGGATTATCTAACTTAAAATCTCATGCATGATCCACACTTTTTCCCTCCTGTCAGTATCATAGATATTGCTACCCAGCATCTGTTGGTCCATCCTCAACTCGTTCATTGTTTGAACACACACACACACACACACACACACACACACACACACACACACACACACACACACACACACCTGGCACCCTGTTATACCTTCTCTCATAATTGAATAAAGATTTTTCTATTAATATTTTAATACAAAATGAAGCCGGGCTTAGCGAAATTTTTCCTTTTTTTTTCTTCCTTCTTCTTCCCACGTACCTCTCGAATATAGTTGACCAATCCATCAAGCTAGGTGATTCGTCTATACATAAATTTACGATGCATTGTTTAAGTTCTTGTCCAGACCTGTGTTTATATATATATATATATATATATATATATATATATATATATATATATATATATATATATATATATATATATATATATATATATATATCCTTTTGCGTATCTTCTACCCTAATAGAATACTAGACGGTTGCAGGTGGACAAGGAGCGTAGTGATAAGAAGTGCTGGAAAGCTCATACTTTTAGTCGTAGATTGCGTGCTTGAGAGAAAGGTTGCTGAATCAGAGGGGATGATAAAATATCTAAACTGTTCGTACCTAACCCTCATTCTCACAGTATATATATATATATATATATATATTTTTTTTTCTTTTTTTTTTTGCTTTGTCGCTGTCTCCCGCGTTTGCGAGGTAGCGCAAGGAAACAGACGAAAGAAATGGCCAAACCCCCCCCCCATACACATGTATATACATACGTCCACACTCGCAAATATATATACCTACACAGCTTTCCATGGTTTACCCCAGACGCTTCACATGCCCTGATTCAATCCACTGACAGCACGTCAACCCCGGTATACCACATCGATCCAATTCACTCTATTCCTTGCCCTCCTTTCACCCTCCTGCATATATATATATATATATATATATATATATATATATATATATATATATATATATATATATATATATATATCTTTTCTATCTTTTCTTTTAAACTATTCGCCATTTCCCGCGTTAGCGAGGTAGCGTTAAGAACAGAGGACTGGGCCTTTTTTGGAATATCCTCACCTGGCCCCCTCTGTTCCTTCTTTTGGAAAATTAAGAAAAAAAAAACGAGAGGGGAGGATTTCCAGCCCCCCGCTCCCTCCCCTTTTAGTCGCCTTTTACGACACGCAGGGAATACGTGGGAAGTATTCTTAATCCCCTATCCCCAGGGATAATATATATATATATATATATATATATATATATATATATATATATATATATATATATATATATATATATGTCCCTGGGGATAGGGGAGAAAGAATACTTCCCACGTATTCCCTGCGTGTCGTAGAAGCCGACTAAAAGGGGAGGGAGCGGGGGGCTGGAAATCCTCCCCTCTCGTTTTTTTTTTTAATTTTCCAGAAGAAGGAGCAGAGAAGGGGGCCAGGTGTGGATATTCCTTCAAAGGCCCAGTCCTCTGCTCTTAATGCTACCTCGCTAACGCGGGAAATGGCGAATAGTATGAAAGAGAAGAAAAAGATACGAGTGTGTAGGCGTGTATGTACACGTGGGTGTTATTGTTACTATCTTTTTAAATCCATTATTTTATTATTGTCTCCATTCATGAGCATCACCCCACACACTGGTCTGGGCTGTAGCTGGGCTCGTGGTTCTTTACATTCAATTAGCACGCGAACAGTACGTCCTGCAGGGATCGAAATTATGGCCTCCTTGGTCACAAGTCTCTTTAATGTTTTTTTCTGATATATATATGTATATATATATGTATATATATATATATATATATATATATATATATATATATATATATATATATATATATATATATATATATATATATATATATATATATATATATATATATATATATATATATATATATATATATTCTTTTCTTTTCTTTCATACTATTTGCCATTTCCCGCGTTAGCGAGGTAGCGTTAAGAACAGAGGACTGAGCCTTTGAGGGAATATCCTCACCTGGCCTACTTCTTTGTTCCTTCTTTTGGAAAATCAAAATAAAAAAAAACGAAAGGGAAGGATTTCCAGCCCCCCGCTCCCTCCCCTTTTAGTCGCCTTCTACGACACGCAGGGAATACGTGGGAAGTATTCTTTCTCCTCTATCCCCAGAATTTTTTTTTTTTTTTTTTTTCCAAAAGAAGGAACAGAGAATTGGGCCAGGTGAGGGTATTCCCTCAAGGCCCAGTCCTCTGTTCTTAACGCTACCTCGCTAATGCGGGAAATGGCGAATAGTTTGAAAGAAAGAAAGAAAAGATATATATATATATATATATATATATATATATATATATATATATATATATATATATATATATATATATATATATATATATATATATATATCAAAAATCTTGAGAGAGAGAGAGAGAGAGAGAGAGAGAGAGAGAGAGAGAGAGAGAGAGAGAGAGAGAGAGAGAGAGAGAGAGAGAGAGAGAGAGAGAGAGCGTAATGCTAATGCGCAACGTAATTAAAGGAACCCATAATTTCACTGCACCGTAACTAATCATCATTTATAGCTTCGATGAGATTACATAAGTGAGTATGTAACATGACAGGTAGCAGACAGATTGAATTGTTTTAGCCGAGCATCGAATCCCATATGAAGCGTTGGTTTTACTCTGATATCTTACTAGCAGATTCGGGCACTCTGGACCCACGTTTGACTGCCGTTGCAGAGGGGCCATGGGGGCCACTGACCAGATGTCCATTGACCTATGGACTCTTAACGCTGAAGATATCCCTCTGACGAGAACAAATTTTTGTTAAGCCGGAGAACGTTGGAATGGCATTGATCGGTGGTATAACCATCCATCCCTTGCCATCTTGCCGGCACTAACCATCCCGCTCAACACTAACATATTACATCCATCATGTATCATCACCCCATCTGCCAGCCATTCCCATCCTGCCAAGGAGGTGCATAAATTATTGCCACCTGTATAAAGGAGTTAGTCATCGAGTGTAAGGCAGCCTTTGCTTTTTCTTTTTTTTTTTTTTACAGGAGAGACTTGCTTTGTAGATGACTGTTATCATTCCTTCGTCATAGGAATTGAAAAGGAGTTTATACACCTTATGAGTGTAGACATTATGTCTGGTTGATAGACTGGTTCCCTCTGAATAGAAATCATATGTTGATGATAGTACTTCTACTGCTTCTACTACTACTACTAATGATAATGGTAATTATAACAATAATAATAATGATAATGATAATGATAATAATGATAATAATGATCATCATTGTTATTATCATTATTGTTATTACCATTATTACTACTATTATAAATATCATTATTATTGTTATTATCAATATTATTATCATTATTATTATCATTATTATTATTATTATTATTATTATTATTATTATCATTATTATTATCATTATTATTACTATTATTATTATTATTATTATTATTATTGTTATCATTATTATTATTATTATTATTACTATTATTATTATCATCATTATTATTATCTTTATTATTATTATCAGTATCATTATTATTAGTATCATCGTTATTATTATCATTATTATATATATTATTATTGTTATTATTATCATTATTATTATTATTATTATTATCATTATTATTACTATTATTATTATTATTATTATTATTATTATTATTATTATTATTATTATTATTATTGTTATTATTATTATTATTGTCATTATTATTATTATTATTATTGTTATTATTATTGTTATCATTATTATCATCATTATCATTATTATTATTTTTATCATTATCAGTATCATTATTATTATCAACATTATTATTATCATTATTATCATCATTATTATTATTATTATTATTATTATTATTATTATTATTATTATTATTATTATTATTGTTATTATTATTATTATTGTCATTATTATTATTATTATTATTATTGTTATTATTGTTATCATTATTATCATCATTATCATTATTATTATTTTATCATTATCAGTATCATTATTATTATCAACATTATTATTATCATTATTATCATCATTATTATTATTATTATTATTATTATTATTATTATTATTATTATCATTATCATCATTGTTATTATTATAATCATTATCATTATCATCATTATCATTATCAATATATCATCATTATCATTACAATCATTATCATTGCCAATATATCACTATCATCATTATCATATCTTCTGTTCACCATGCGGATTTTGATGATTCTAATTATCAGCCGTTATTATGTTTTCAAGTTTCTGTTACAGTTTTCAGTAACGTTTATTGTCTTTTTCATTTTTTGGATTTCGAAAAAGATTTCGAGGACGATGGTAAATTTCAGACTCTGGATCAAACAGTTAGGAATTCCTAATAAGCGTTATGAGGCTTTCCCATCGATGAAGATGTAGGGAAAGTGATGGTGGTGATAATGGTGATAGTGATGATAGTGACGCTAGCCAGCAATTATAGTGACGATGATGATAATGATAGAGAGGAAAGTAGTGATGATCATTACGAAGGGTAATGATCATAGGCATGTTGACAGTAATACAGTACTGAGCATTATAGATTGTTGACAGTACTGAGCATTATAGATTGTTGACAGTACTGAGCATTATAGATTGTTGACAGTACTGAGCATTATAGATTGTTGACAGTACTGAGCATTATAGATTGTTGACAGTACTGAGCATTATAGATTGTTGGCAGTACTGAGCATTATAGATTGGTGACAGTACTGAGCATTATACATTGTTGACAGTACTGAGCATTATAGATTGTTGACAGTACTGAGCATTATAGATTGGTGACAGTACTGAGCATTATAGATTGTTGACAGTACTGAGCATTATAGATTGTTGACAGTACTGAGCATTATAGATTGTTGACAGTACTGAGCATTATAGATTGTTGACAGTACTGAGCATTATAGATTGTTGACAGTACTGAGCATTATAGATTGTTGACAGTACTGAGCATTATAGATTGGTGACAGTACTGAGCATTATAGATTGTTGACAGTACTGAGCATTATAGATTGGTGACAGTACTGAGCATTATAGATTGTTGACAGTACTGAGCATTATAGGTTGTTGACTGTACTGAGCATTATACATTGTTGACAGTACTGAGCATTATAGATATTCATCGGATGATGATAACGGTGATAATGCTGATAAGGGCACACGAAACATGAGGTCAATGCGTGAGTAAGGGAGGAGTGACCACGTAAACATTTACCGATACACAGAAACAAATTAATATAAGCGTGACAAGAGGCGTTGATAATAACCATGATGAAGCGATATTCAACCAAGAAGCAAAGTATCAGATCCAGTTTCTATTAAATGAAAAAAAAAAGCCAAGAAACAAAGTATCAGATCCAGTTTCTATTAAATGAAAAAAAAAAGCCAAGAAACAAAGTATCAGATCCAGTTTCTATTTAATGAAAAAAAGCCAAGAAACAAAGTATCAGATCCATTTTCTATTAAATGAAAAAAAAGAAACGTCGTGATTTGGTATCCATGCGATAGAAAACGCCAGACGTGTCAGACGTCATCAACCTCTGGTACACACACACACACACACACACACACACACACACACACACACAATAACAACAGCAAGGACAGTCAGGGGTGTGGGAGCGACGGTCAGGTGCAGGGCAAGGCTATGACCTTGGGGTGGGGCGGGGGCGGGGGCGGGGTGTGGAGGAAGGGGGGGGGGGGTTGTGAAGAGAACCCATCCAGTGACGTCACACACCCCTGGCCTTTGCCACCTGCCTCTCACACCTGAGTCAGAACGTCTCTCCACAGCGCCTCTCTCTCTCTCTCTCTCTCTCTCTCTCTCTCTCTCTCTCTCTCTCTCTCTCTCGTATCTATGTCTTGACTCCGGGTATAATCATACTGCCCTTTGATCTCTTTATCACAAGCTTGAATATTTTCATTAATGAAAAGAGGATGGAAATAAGTATATAGACAGATGTAACATATGACTGGCAACTCCCCCTAAACGCCTCCCGCAGAGCCAGATGGCTGCTCCACGTTCATCATATAGACCCTGGTCGTGCGTAAGGCTCCAACCGAGACCTGGCAATAACACAACCCGGGCACAGGAGATTCTGGTAGGACTGCTGTATCATAACACGACCAGGGTACAGGAGATTCTGGTGGTACTGCTGTATCATAACACGACCAGGGTACAGGAGATTCTGGTGGTACTGCTGTATCATAACACGACCAGGGTACAGGAGATTCTGGTGGTACTGCTGTATTATAACACGACCAGGGCACAGGAGATTCTGGTGGTACTGCTGTATTACAAGCGATAAATCATGTTTGGGTCTTACTGGTGTCTACACACACACACACACACACACACACACACACACACACACACACACACACACACACACACACACACACACACACACACACACACACGTATTGTTTCGTACAATGGGCTGCAGCAGCTGCGAACATGTCAGTGTCCGAATGTAGTGGAACAAGGCAAGGGAACCAGCCAAGGGAGGAGCAACTCAGTGCGACGTCCAAAGAGGTGAGGAGTGGCCTGCCGATATATCGTCTCGTTTCGTTGTGTTTTATAGATGAGGTTGTCAGGGAGGTGAATGCAAGAGTTTTGGAAAGAGGGGCAAGTATGCAGTCTCTTGTGGATGAGAGAGCTTGGGAAGCGAGTCAGTTGTTGTTCGCTTATGATAAAGCGCTCGTGGCTGATTCGGGTGAGAAACTGCAAAAGCTGGTGAATGAGTTTGGTAAGGTGTGTGAAAGAAGAAAGCTGAGAGTAAAGGTGAATAAGAGCAAGGTTATTAGGTACAGTAGGGTTGAGGGACAAGTCAATTGGAAGGTAAGTTTGAATGGAGAAAAACTGGAGTAAGTGAAGTGTTTTAGATATCTGGGAGTGGATTTGGCAGCGGATGGAACCATGGAAGCGGAAGTGAATCATAGGGTGGGGGAGGGGGCGAAAGTTCTGGGAGTGTTGAGAAATGTGTGGAAGCCGAGAACGTTATCTTGGAAAGCAAAAATTGGTATGTTTGAAGGAATAGTGGTTCCAACAATGTTATATGGTTGCGAGGCGTGGGCTATAGGTAGAGTTGTGCGCAGGAGGATGGATGTACTGAAAATGAGATATTTGAGGACAATACGTGGTGTGAGGTTGTTTGATCGAGCAGGTAATGAAAGAGTAAGAGAGATGTGTGGGAATAAAAAGAGTGTGGTTGCGAGAGCAGAAGAGTGTGTTTCGAAATGGTTTGGTCACATGGAGAGAATGAGTGAGGAAAGATTGACAAAGAGGATATATGTGTCAGAGGTGGAGGGAAGGAGGAGAAGTGGGAGACCAAATTGGAGTGGAAAGATGGAGTGAAAAAGATTTTGAGTGATCGGGGCCTGAACATGCAGGAGGGTGAAAGGCGTGCAAGGAATAGAGTGAATTGGAACGATGTGGTATACCGGGGTTGACGTGCTGTCAGTGGATTGAACCAGGGCATTTAAAGCGTCTGGGGTAAACCATGAAAAGTTTTGTGGGGCCTGGATGTGGAAAGGGAGCTGTGGTTTCGGTGCATTATACATGACAGCCAGAGACTGAGTGTGAACGAATGTGGCCTTTGTTGTCTTTTCCTAGCTCTACCTCGCGCACATGAGGGGGGGGGGTTGTCATTTCATGTGTGTCGGGGTGGCGACGGGAATGAATAAAGGCAGACAGTATGAATTATGTACATGTGTATATATGTATATGTCTGTGTGTATATAAATATGTATACGTTGAGATGTATACGTATGTATATGTGCTGTGTGTGGACGTATATGCATATACATGTGTATGTGGGTGGATTGCGCCATTCTTTCGTCTGTTTCCTTGCGCTACCTCGCTAACGTGGGAGACAGCGCCAAAGTATATAAGATGATATATATATATATATATATATATATATATATATATATATATATATATATATATATATAAATATACTGCGTCAAGCTAAAAAACGGAGACATAATCCAGAACACACCACGAAGGTTATCAGGAACAGCATCTCTGTGTTCGTGACAGCGTCTCAGGTCAGTACAATACTCGTCCTAAGATCATCTGAACTATTACAAATAAGAATAAATCATCCTTCTTGAAACATCTTCCACATTTAAGTCTTCCATTAACAGTAACAAACGTGTGATAATAAGATCTCAGAACGTCTCATTCATACGAAAACATGGCTACGTATATCGTGATCTTCACATCTTACACTAGGTGGGCATTTCAGTTCGTCGCTGAGGAGCATCGTCGCCTGCATTCTAATCTATCTTCCTAAAGCTTCATCTTACTGGCGTCTATTCAGTCGTCCCATTCCGTTTTTTGTTAAGATATCCCGGATTTCGTCCCTCCATCTCTTTCTAAGGTCTGCCTGTTGATCTTCCAAAAATCGTATCACTTGATATGCTATTTTAGGTTATTCTGTCCTCATCCATTCTCTTCAAATGTCCCATCCATCTCAACTATGCCCGTGTACTTATTATCATCAGTCGTACTGTATCAAAGCTCTTTCTACTTACTTCATTATGAATTCTCTCTAGCATTAACTTGCCCAGAATTATTCCTATTGGCTTTATATCGTCTCCTATCAATCAGTGATATTCCAGTCTCAGCTCATTATATTGATAATGATATGATAATAGTGATGAATGTGAGTCTTTACTTCTGATACGAGTTTTTCCTTCAATAATTGGGGGGATAACTTAAGTAGATGTATAGTGTTTTGCTTTTTCATTTCAATTATTACTGTTTGAACATCTGTTATGACTGGATTTCTGACTCAAGGTCTGACTCAAGGGTTGTCATATCATGAGTGGCGGGGTGGTGACGGAATTAATAAAGGCAACAAGTATGAATTATGTACATGTGCACCTTCATAGAACATACAAATCTGCTGGTGTTCCTATGCACTTTGTTCGTATTCATATACCTCCGCGTTGTATAGTTAGGTTTGGTAAAATGCTATCTGCGGGCTATGTGCACCTGTTGGGAAATGACCGGTGTAGATCCCGTCGCTCACCAACGTGAGACGAAGGGTATTCGAGTACATAGTATTCGAATAGTTATTTCCTATTAGCCAGGCCCCTAGCCTAGCGGTAGCATTCCCACCTCTGGCACAGGGGTCCCGGGTTCGATCCTGGCTCTTGGAGGTTTGTATGTTATATGAAGTTGCGTGTTCCTGGCCACTTTGTTCGTGTACATATATATATATATATATATATATATATATATCTTCCTTGGGGATAGGGGAGAAAGAATATTTCCCACGTATTCCCTTCGTGTCGGAGAAGGTGACTAAAAGGGGAGGAAGTCGGGGCTGAAAATCCTCCCCTCTCGTTTTTAATTTTCCAAAAGAAGGAACAAAGAAGGGGGCCAAGTTAGGGTACTCCCTCAAAGGCCCAGTCCTCTGTTTTTAACGCTGCCTCGCTAACGCGGGAAATGGCGAAATATGAAGAAAAAAGAAAGAAGAGAGGAGGGGGAAGTGAGAATATTCCCTCAAAGGCTTAGTCCTGTTCTTGGCCTTACCTCGCTAACGCGAGAAATGGCGAATAATATAAATAAATAAATAAATAAATATATATATATATAAATATATATATATATATATATATATATATATATATATATATATATATATATATATATATATATATATATATATATATATATATATATATATATATATATATATATATATATATATATATATATATATATATATATATATATATATATATATATATATATATATGTATAACATACAAACCTCCAACAACCAGGATAGAACCCGGGACCCCTGTGCAAGAGGCAGGCATGCTATCTGCCATAGCCTAGCGGTTACATGCCTGCCTCTTGCACAGGGGTCCCGGGTTCGATCCTGGCTGTTGGAGGTTTGTATGCTTTATGAAGGTGCGCGTTCATATGCACTTTATTCGTATATATATATATATATATATATATATATATATATATATATATATAAACGCCCACACACGCACATATACAGACATATGCATATATACATATGTACATATCCGTACTTGCTGCCTTCATCCATTCCCGTAACCAACCCACCACACACGAAATAGCATTCCCCCAGCGAGGCAACACCAGGGACAGACAAAAAAAAAAAGGGCCACATTCGTTCACACTCAGTCTCTAGCTGTCGTGTATAATGCACTGAAACCACAGCTGCCTTTCCACATCCAGGCCCCACAAAACTTTCCATGGTTTACCACAGACGCTTCACATGCCCTGGTTCAATCCACTGACAGCATGTTGATCCCGGTATACCACATCGTTCCAATTCACTCTATTCCTTGCACGCCTTTCACCTAGCTGTATGTTTAGGCCCCAATCGCTCAAAATCTTTTTCACTCCATCCTTCCACCTCTTATTTGGTCTCCCGCTTCTCCTCCTTCTCTCCACCT
The DNA here is from genome assembly GCF_036320965.1 of Panulirus ornatus. NCBI lineage: Eukaryota > Metazoa > Arthropoda > Malacostraca > Decapoda > Palinuridae > Panulirus > Panulirus ornatus. The sequence goes on from NC_092280.1 coordinate 8,885,131, forward strand.
CTGACACATATATCCTCTTTGCCAATCTTTCCTCACTCATTCTCTCCATGTGACCAAACATTTCACTACAACCTCTTCTGCTCTCTCAACCACGCTCTTTTTATTACCACACTTCTCTCTTACCCTTTTATTATTTAGACGATCAAACCACCTTACACTACATATTGTCCTCAAACATCTCATTTCCAGCACATCCTACCTCCTCCGCACAACCCTATCCATAGCCCATGCCTCGCAACCATATAACATTTTTGAAATCACTATTCCTCAAACATACCCATTTTTGCTTTCCCAGATAAAGTTCTCTCCTTCCACACATTCTTCATCGCTCCCAGAACCTTCCATTCCTCCCCAACCCTGTGACTCACCTCCGATTCCATGGTTCCATCCGCTGCCAAATCCACTCCCAGATATCTAAAGCACTGCACTTCTCCGGTTTTTCTCCATTCAAACTTACCTCCCAATTAACTTGTCCCTCAACCTTACTAATCCTAATAACCTTGCTCTTATTCACATTTACTCTCAGTTTTCTTCTTTCACACACCTTACTAAATGTTATCAACTTTTGTAGTTTCTCACCCGAATCAGTCACCAGTGCTGTATCATCTGCGAACTACTGACTCACTTCCCAAGCCCTCTCATCCACAACAGACTGCATACTTGCCCATCTCTCCAAAACTCTTGCATTCACCTTCCTAACCACCCCTTCCATAAACATATTAAACAAACATGGAGACATCACACACCCCTGCCGCAAACCGACATTCACTGGAAACCATCATTTTCCTCTCTTCTTAATCGTACACATTCCTTACATCCTTGGTAAAAACTTTTCTCTGCTTCTAGCAACTTACCTCCCACACCCTATACTCCTAATACCTTCCACAGAGCATCTCTATCAACTTCATCATATGCCTTCTCCAAATACATAAAGGCTACCTACAAATCCATCTTTTTCTCTAAGTATTTCTCACATACATTCTTCAAAGCAAACACTTGATCCACACATCCTCTAGTACCTTTGAAACCACATTGCTTTTCCCCAATCTGATGCTTTGTACTTGCCTTCACCCTCTCAATCAGTACCCTTCCATATAATTTCCCAGGAATACTCAACGAACGTATGCCCTTATAATTTGAACATTCACCTTTATCCCCTTTGGCTTTGGGCAATGGCACTATGCATGCATTCCGCCAATCCTCAGGCACTTCACCATGGGCCATACATACAGTGAATATCCATACCAACAAATGAACAACACGGTCACCTCCTTTTTTGATAAATTTCACTGCAGTACTATCAAATCCCGTCTCCTTGCCGGTTTTCATCTTCCTCAAAGCTTTCACTACCTCTTGTTTGTTCACCAAACCATTCTCCCTGACCCTTTCACTTCGCACACCACCCCGACCAAAACACCGTATGTCTATCATTAAACTGTCAACAAACCTTCAATATATGTAAACTTGCAAGGCAGTGGGTTTGGATTTCATTGCTGTGGAATTTATTAAAAAAAGGGGGTGACTGTTGTTGACTGGTTGGTAAGGATATTCAATGTATGTATGGTTCACAGTGCAATGCCTGAGGATTAGCAGAATGCATGCATAGTGCCATTGTACAAAGACAAAGGGGATAAAGGAGAGTGTTCAAATTACAGAGGTATAAGTTTTTTTGGGTATTCCTGGGAAATTATATGGGAGGTTATTGACTGAGTGGGTGAAGGCATGTACAGAGCATCAGATTAGGGTAGAGCAGTGTGGTTTCAGAAGTGGTAGAGGATATGTGGATCAAGTGTTTGCTTTGAAGAATGTATGTGAGAAATACTTAGAAAAACAGGTGGATTTGTATGTAGCATTTAGGGATCTGGAGAAGGCATATGATAGAGTTGATAGAGACGCTCTGTGGAAGGCTTCAAGAGTATATGGTGTGGGAGGCATGTTGGGAGAAGCGGTGAAAAGTTTTTGTCAAGGATGTAAGGCAAGTGTACGAGTAGAGAGAGGGGAAAGTGATTGGTTCCCAGTGAATGTTGGTCTGCGGTAGGGGTGCGTGATGTCTCCATGGATGTTTAATTTGTTTATGGAAGGGGTTGTTAAGGAGTTGAATGCAAGAGTTTTGGAGAGAGCATGCAGACTGTTGTGGATGAAAGGGCTTGGGAAGTGTGTCAGTTGTTGTTCGCTGATGATACAACGCTGGTGGCTGATTCGAGTGAGAAAATGCAAAAGTTGGTGACTGAGGTTGGTAAAGTGTGTAAAAGAAGAAAGCTGAGAGTAAATGTGAATAAGAGCAAGGTTATCAGGTTTAGTAGGGTTGAGGGACAAGTAAACTGCGAGGTAAGTTAGAATGGAGAAAAACTGGAGGAAGTGAAGCGTTATAGATACCTGAGAGTGGATTTAGCAGTGGATGGAACCATGGAAGTGGAAGAGAGTCACAGGATGAGGGAAGGGGAGAAGGTTCTGGGAGAGTTGAAGAATGTGTGGAGGGCGGGAACGTTATCTCGGAAAGCAAAAAAGGGTATGTTTGAAGGAATAGTGGTTCCATCAATGCTACATGGTTGCGAGGCATGGACTATAGATAGGGTTGTTCGGAGAGTGGAGGATGTGTTGGAAATGAAATGTTTGAGGACAATATGAGGTGTGAAGAGGTTTGATCGAGTAAGTAATGAAAGGGTGAGAGAAATTTCTAGTACTAAAACGAGTGTGGTTGAGAAAGCACAAGAGGGTGTATTGAAATGGTTTGGTCACATGGAGAGAATGAGTAAGGAAAGCTTGACAAAGAGGATATATGTGTCAGAGGTGGAGGGAACGAGGAGAGGTGGGAGACCAAATTGGAGGTGGAAGGATGGAGTGAAAAAGATTTTGATTGGGACCTGAACATACAGGAGGGTGAAAGGCGTGCAAGGAATAGAGTGAATTGGAACGATGAGGTATACCTGGGTCGACGTGCTGTCAGTGAATTGACCTAGGGTATGTGAAGCGTCTGGTGTAAACCATGGAAAGTTTTCTGGGGCCTGGATGTGGAAAGGGAGCTGTGGTTTCGGTGCATTATACATGACAGCTAGAGACTGAGTGTGAACGAATGTGGACTTTGTTGTCTTTTCCTAGCGCTACCCCGCACGCGCGGAGTGAGGGGGTTGTCATTTCCTGTGTGGCGGGGTGACGGCGAGGATGGATGAAGGCAGCAAATATAGATATGTACTTGTGTATATATGTATACGTCTGTGTATGTTTATGTATGTATACGTTGAAATGTATAGGTATGTATATGTGCGTGTGTGGGCGTTTATGTATATCTATGTGTATGTAGGTGGGTTGGGCCATTCTTTCGTCTGTTTCCTTGCGCTACCTCGCTAACGCGGGACAGTGTCTAAGTATAATAAATGAATATTTTTTTTTTTTCGTACTATTCGCCATTTCCCGCGTTAGCGAGGTAGTGTTACGAACAGAGGACTGGGCCTTTGAGGGAATATCCTCACCTGGCCCCCTTCTCTGTTCCTTCTTTTGGGAAATTGAAAAAAAAGAGAGGGGAGGATTTCCAGCCCCCCCGCTCCCTCCCCGTCTAGTCGCCTTCTACGACACGCAGGGAATATAACCTACAAACCTCTAACAGCCAGGATCGAACCTTGGGACCCCTGCGTGGCAGGCGGGAGCATTACCGCTGGACTATTTCCTTCTTTTCTTCCTGCCTCACTCACACATAGACTACTGGCATTCTGTCCACAAACATACAATCTCTCCTTGTCATACAGAACGCCTAACTCGCATAACTCATTCTTCATAACTCAAGATTTTCTTGTGGTGAGCACTATGTTCTAGCCCTGCCTTTTGGCAAAATGGTAGGAGCACTATATAGGAGCTGTAGGTAGGAACATTTAGACAGAAGCATTAGGTAGAAACATTGGGTAGAAGTAATTTGTAGGAACATTAGGCATGGAGGATTAGGTAGAAACATTAGGTAGAAGAAATAAATGGGAATATTAGACAGGAGCATTAGTAGACGTAGTCAGTGGGAACTTTAGGAAGACATAGTCACTAGGAACATTAAGTAGATGTAGTCAGTAGGAACATTAGGTAGATGTAGTCAGTAGGAACACTAGGTAGATGTAGTCAGTAGGAACATTAGGTAGATGTAGTCAGTAGGAACATTAGGTAGATGTAGTCAGTAGGAACACTAGGTAGATGTAGTCAGTAGGAACATTAGGTAGATGTAGTCAGTAGGAACATTAGGTAGATATAGTCAGTAGGAACATTAGGTAGATGTAGTCAGTAGGAACATTAGGTAGATGTAGTCAGTAGGAACACTAGGTAGATGTAGTCAGTAGGAACATTAGGTAGATGTAGTCAGTAGGAACATTAGGTAGATGTAGTCAGTAGGAACATTAGGTAGATGTAGTCAGTAGGAACACTAGGTAGGAGCCTCTGCAAACACTGCATCAGAGTCACGCTCTGACAGTGGCCTGTTAAGGGTGAGGTACTAAAAGTTAAGAAGAGGCACTGGAGTTCACTGGTTATGGAGACCATGTCAGATTCCCGAATCTTTTCCATAATTTGTTGTATGGAAAAGATCGTACCTTTTGCTCTTTGATTCTTTCCAAAAACTAAACGGCCATTCCCCCAATTTCCTCTCTGTTTCTTTTGTTATTCTTATCTCTGATATACTTTCGTCAGTAGGTCTCACATATCCCTACATCGCATTTTCTTTTTCTAATACAGTTGGTCATTTTCCTTCATTTCATGCTTCACTTTCAGCGGCTGTTAGTTAAAGCTCCACATTTTCACTTATCCATTTGAACAATTCGATGTGTATACCATCCATGCCATTTGCCTTTCCATTATGTACCGTCTTCATAGAACTATCCATTTTTTGCCGTACTACCAGTTAAGGAGACCTTTAGCAACCAATCACATTAAGTTTTCTGAGTCTGTTTCCTGCGTTAGCGAGGTAGCGCCTGGAACGGACAAAGAAAGACCGCATTCACTCACATCCATTCTCTAGCAGTAACGTGCAGTTCACCGTATCCACAGCCCACTTATCCACAACCAGGCCCCCAGACCTTTCCATAGCTTCCCCCGGCCGTTTCACATGCCCCAGTTCAGTCTCATGACCCCTGTATACCACATCGTTCCAAATCACACTATCCCGTGCAAAATATATGGATGAATAGATGAAGCGGTAAATGAATAGACAAAAACACTCACAGAAATATGTGGGCACAAGCTGGTTTTATATCTGTTTTGATTGCTCCTCATGTTAGAGAATGCATGCGATTCTCGTGGATCTGACTGAGTGTCCAGATGTTTAATCTTCATCCGTTCCAAATGTCCCCCAACACTTTGCTCAGTGTCTCATCTAGCACTACCTATTTTGCCATATTTTCATCTCTGTGGTCAACACACTACGTGTGGTTCAGTTTTGGATATGGCTTATGTGTTTTGAAAGAGCAGGTGTCTTGGGTGGTGTTTTACAGGTGTCGTCTCTTCAAGCTTCTGGTTCCGAAAAGTCCTGGTATGAGACAGTGAAGGATTAGTATTCAAGCCAAGAAGGATCTGTCTGTTCGGACTTGCAAGAGCACATTCTCCATGAATTTCAGGCAAAGAATATCAATACATGCGGATCTGTGAAGTGGCACTGAGTTTTACTCATCATTACAGTCATCATTATCATTACTTATATATTTATATATACATATATATATATATATATATACATATATATATATATATATATATATATTTATATATATATATATATATATATATATATATATATATATATATATATATATATATATATATATATATATATATATATATATATATATATATATATATATATATATATATATATATATATATATATATATATATATATATATATATATATGTATACATATATATATATATATATATATATATATATATATATATATATATATATATATATTTTTTTTTTTTTTTTTTTTTTTTTTTTTTTTTATACTTTGTCGCTGTCTCCCGCGTCTGCGAGGTAGCGCAAGGAAACAGACGAAAGAAATGGCCCAACCCCCCCCCCCCATACACATGTATATACATACGTCCACACACGCATATATACATACCTACACAGCTTTCCATGGTTTACCCCAGACGCTTCACATGCCTTGCTTCAATCCACTGACAGCACGTCAACCCCTGTATACCACATGACTCCAATTCACTCTATTTCTTGCCCTCCTTTCACCCTCCTGCATGTTCAGGCCCCGATCACACAAAATCTTCTTCACTCCATCTTTCCACCTCCAATTTGGTCTCCCTCTTCTCCTCGTTCCCTCCACCTCCGACACATATATCCTCTTGGTCAATCTCTCCTCACTCATTCTCTCCATGTGCCCAAACCATTTCAAAACACCCTCTTCTGCTCTCTCAACCACGCTCTTTTTATTTCCACACATCTCTCTTACCCTTACGTTACTTACTCGATCAAACCACCTCACACCACACATTGTCCTCAAACATCTCATTTCCAGCACATCCATCCTCCTGCGCACATCTCTATCCATAGCCCACGCCTCGCAACCATACAACATATATATATACATATATATATATATATATATATATATATATATATATATATATATATATATATATATATATATATATATATATATATATATATATATATATATATATATATATATATATATATATATATATATATATATATATATATATATATATATATATATATATATATATATATGATGCTTGAATTCCAATAAAGGAAGAATAAAGAGACTTTACTCCTGCAAGAGGCCCTCCTTACTGAGGTATTTGTAAGGCCTCACGACGAGCTGGAGTGGCGTGGGTGGGGGGGAGGTGAGGTAAAAGAGGGGTGGGAATAGGAGGAGGTTGAAGGTGGGGGGGTGGGGAAGTGAGGTGGATGGGGGTGACTACAAAGGGGTTGGGGTGAGTAGAAAGGGGTTGTGGTTGGAATTGACCGAAGAAGTGGGTGGTGAAATGGTCCAGGTGGTGAGGGAGACCATGAGGATGGATGGAGGGAGGGAGTGAGCAGGACTTCAGCTGTTGAAGGAGGTGGGTGGTGGGGGAGCTGTTGAAGAGATCAAGAAGGAATCCTGGTATTCGCCTGAGGCCAAGCGTGTCTAGCTGTTGAGACCGGGACAACATGTTGCCATGGGAAACGGCTGGCCAAGCTTACGAAGAGACTGGCGATGGACGAACGCTGCGTCGTGCCTGGTGCTGGAGTTGGACGATGGTATACGTCGTGTTAGGACAGGAGGAGGGAGGAGGAGGAGGAGGAGCTGTGGAGGATGTGGATGCTCGGAGGAGGTGAGGGAACGACGAGGCTTCCTGTGGAGTGTAACTTGGGGTCTGGCAGTAAGAGCCTTCCAACAATACCACGGGGATAGAAATATAGACCATTGAGAAGTATTAGATTCTCTTGGTTTGAAATGACTTCATCACCATCGATGACTTATGTTTCTTTACCACTTGGAGTATCTGCCTCTATCATCACTTGTGGTTTATCTGTCATAACCTCCACCTATGATGGCTTATCTCTCATTACCACCACTCGTAACTTACCCACCTTTGCCACCACGCGTTCCCTGTGTTCTCTCACACACACACACACACATCCCACCCATTCTGATGCATCCCACTATCACAAGAAATAGAAATTAGATTTTAAAACGCTTTTGAAGAGGGAGTTGGTTCTTCCCAACCTTACCAATCCGTGGGTCCCAGGTGCTATGCATCTCGTCCATGAAAAGACCTTGCTAACTGTTCCTCTAGCTCTGACCACCAGGCTTTGGAAGACATTACAGTGTGGGAACAAAAGATACGCCACATTCATCAATCCTCAAGTAAGTGCTGTTGTTAACATTACTTCGCTAATGAGAGATAATCATGAGGAATGTTAATCAGACAGAACTCATGGCGTCTCATGATAGATGACTCACGTTCGCTTATCGAGGTCAGTGGACAGTTTAAATGACACCCAGTGACTTCGTGACTTGAAATCCATGGACTTCAATACCTTACAGCTATTAATATCAAAGATCAGATGTTTTATCGAGAGCGCGATTCTGATAACTGTTTCCTTTGCTATTACAACCTTTCGTAACCTTCATGTCTGTGTGATTATAGGTAAGTCAAAGTAGGGCTTTAGGAAGCTAATGTCGCCCTGTAGTTGCCCATGTCATCTCCCACACAGCGAATCCTCCACCTGCTGCATGGACTGGTTAAGTTAAATGTACTGAATGAGGTCTCCTCTCTCCTCCCCCTAAAAAAAAAGGACAAATTCTTCTCTCATGTTCCTCACTCCAGCCAGACACCATTATGTGAGGAAGACAAGCAGGGGAAAGATAGAATATATATATATATATATATATATATATATATATATATATATATATATATATATATATATATATATATTATCCCTGGGGATAGGGGATTAAGAATACTTCCCACGTATTCCCTGCGTGTCGTAGATGCGACTAAAAGGGGAGGGAGCGGGGGGCTGGAAATCCTCCCCTCTCGTTTTTTTTTTCTCTTTTTTTTCTTTAATTCTCCAAAAGAAGGAACAGAGGGGGCCAGGTGAGGATATTCCAAAAAAGGCCCAGTCCTCTGTTCTTAACGCTACCTCGCTAACGCGGGAAATGGCGAATAGTTTAAAAGAAAGATATATACATATATATATATATATATATATATATATATATATATATATATATATATATATATATATATATATATATATCGCAAGGTAATAACTTATGCTAATTCTAGAGACGAATCTTGAATGTAAAATAGATAAATTTTCCACGTCATGGGGGAACTGGTTGAGTCTTGTGTTGACCCCAAACAAGGAACAAGTCGTGAACACGTGACCTCTTCCTCAGAGGCATTGTTTTGAGCTATTGTTTGGGGTCCCGGTGTTCTGTATTTGTCTTTTGTTTCCTCTCAAAGACTTGTGATGGAGGGGTCAGCAGACATCTGGTGGAGGCGTGGATGACTGTGTCTCGGTGTGGATGTTGGAGAGTGAGGGGAAGGGTGTGGGGGCTAAGAGATGGTGGATGTGTGGATGCAGGGGTGTCGGTGCGTGTTTGGCTATGGTTGTGGGTATGAGGTCCGCCTTGATGAAGATGTGCTCGTCTCCCAGTGAGTGTGTAGATGTGGCTCAGATGTGTGTTTTGGTATGGATATGTCTGACTGTGTACACATTTGGGGGGCGTCCGTGTCTGGGTGTACATGACCGTGTGTGTGTGTGTGTGTGTGTGTGTGTGTGTGTGTGTGTGTGTATATAGATACAACGCATATTGAGCTAACATCGATTAGTGATGCTGAGTGCTCATGTAAAGCTATTCAATCGTTATTAATCAATTCGGAATTCAGACTTACGGGGGTGCAACACATTCCCAAATTCGACATATGCGCTGCCTCCTTGTATTCTGAGTTATTGGAAAATATTTCAAAACTGGAAATCCATTCATCTGAAATCGAAGCTGAGGTGACAGTGTAGGTATGATCATGACTGTGTTACATATACATGAATTATCATTACCATTATTATTATCATCCTTCTTCTTATTATCATTATCATTATTATCATTATTATCATTATTATTATCATTATTATCATTATTATTATTATTATTATTATTATTATTATTATTATTATTATTATTATTATTATTATTATTATTATCACTATCATTATTATTATTATCATTATCATTATAATTATTATTATCATTATTATTATTATCATTATTATTATCATTATCATTATTATTATTATTATTATTACTATCATTATTATTATTATTGTTATTATTATTATTATTATTATTATTATTATTATTATTATTATTATTATTATCATTATTATTATTATCATTATTATTATTATCATTATTATTATTATTATTATTATTATTATTATTATTATTATTATTATTATTATTATTATTATTATTGTTATTATTATTATTATTATTATTATTATTATTATTATTATTATTATTATTATTATTATTATTATTATTACTATTATTATTATCATTATTATTATTATTATTATTATTATTATTATTATTATTATTATTATTATTATTACTATTATTATTATCATTATTATTATTATTATTATTATTATTATCATTATTATCATTATTATTATTATCATTATAATTGTTATTATCATTATCATTACTATCATTATTATTATCATTATTATTATCATTATTATTATTATTATCATTATTATTATTATTATCATTATTACTATTATCATTATTATTATTATTATCGTTACTATTATTATTATTATCATTATCATTATTATTATCATTGCTATTATTATCACTCATTATTATCATGATTATCATTATTATTATTGATATCATTATTATTATTTTTATTATTATTATCATTATTATTATTATTATCTATCTATCTTCGAAATGAAGAAGATGAAGTGAACCACAGTAGTAGTAGTAGTAAGAGAGAGAGACAGCGACAAAGCAAAAAAAAAAAAAAAAAATTATTATCATTATTATTATTATTATCATTATTATTATTATTATTATTATTAGTATCATCATTGTTATTATTATCATTATGATTATTATTATCACTATTATCATTATCATTACTATTATTGTTATCATCATTATTATTACTTTTTTTTTTTTTTTTTTTTATTATGAATATAATTATCATTATTATTACTATTATCATTAATATTATGAATATAATTATCATTATTATTATTACTATTGTTATCATTATCATTATCATTATCATTATTATTATTATTATTATTATTATCATTATTATTATTATCATTATTATTATCATCATTATTATTATTATTATTATTATTATCATTATTATCATTATTATTATCATTATTATCATTATTATTATTATTATCATTATTATTATTATTATTATTATTATCATTATCATTATTATCATTATTGTTATCATTATTATTATTATCATAATTATTATTATCATAATTATTATTAATATTATCATTACTATTGATATTATCATTATTGTTATTACTATTACTATTATCATTATTATTTTCATTATTATTATTATTATCATTATTATTATTATTATTATTATTATTATTATTATTATTATCATTATAATTATTAACCAATCTGGAGGCCCTTTGATAAAAGTATCTTGAAGCTGTAGCCCTCTGAAACCCTATCCAGAATCTCCTTTGGAGGGAGAAATTCTCTGACGAGACTGATTTTTCGTTGACTGACGATGATACATATATATGTATATATATACATATATACATATATGGAAACATCGGTGAAGGGGGCAAATGGGAGGAAATAACAAGTAGTGGTGATGTGAGAAGGAGATAGAGTGAGTATTTTGAGGGTTTGTTGAATGTGTTTGCGAAGTGAGAGGGTTAGGGAGAATGATTTGGTAAACAGAGGAGAAGTAGTAAAAGCTTTGCGGAAGATGAAAGCCGGAAAGGCAACAGGTTTGAATGATATTGCAGTGGAATTTATTAAAAAAGGGGGTGACTATGTTGTTGACTGGTTGGTAAGGATATCTAATGTATGTATGACTCATGGTGAGGTGCCTGAGGATTGGCGGAATGCTTGCATAGTGCCATTGTACAAAGACAAAGGGGATAAAAGTGAGTGCTCAAATTACAGAGGTATAAGTTCGTTGAGTATTCCTGGGAAATTATATGAGAGGGTATTGATTGAGAGGGTGAAGGCATGTACAGAGCATCAGATTGGGGAAGAGCAGTGTGGATTCAGAAGTGGTAGAGGATGTGTGGTTCAGGTGTTTGCTTTGAATAATGTTTGTGAGAAATACTTAGGAAAACGAATGGATTTGTATGTAGCATTTATGGATCTGGAGAATGCATATGACAGAGTTGATAGAGATGCTCTGTGGAAAGTATTAAGAATATATGGTGTGGGAGGCGGGTTGTTAGAAGCAGTGAAAAGTTTTTTTTATCGAGGATGTAAAGCATGTGTACGAGTAGGAAAAGAGGAAAGTGACTGGTTGTCAGTAAATGTCAGTCTGCGGCAGGGGTGTGTGATGTCTCCATGGTTGTTTAATTTGTTTATGGATGGGGTTGTTAGGGAGGTCTATGCAAGAGTTTCGGAGGGAGGGGCAAGCATGCAGTCTGTTGTGGATGGGAGGGCTTGGGAAGTGAGTCAGTTAATGTTCGCTGATGATACAGCGCTGGTGACTGATTCGGGTAAAAAACAGCAGAAGCTGGTGACTGAGTTTGGTAAAGTGTGTGAAAGAAGAAAGTTAAGAGTAAATGTGAATAAGCGTAAGGTTATTAAGTACAGTAGGGTTGAGGGACAAGTCAATTGGGAGGTAAGTTTGATTGGAGAAAAACTGGAGGAGGTGAAGTGTTTTAGACATCTGGGAGTGGATTTGGCAGTGGATGGAACCATGGAAGCGGAAGTGAGTCATAGGATGGGGCAGGGGCGAAAGTTCTGAGAGCGTTGAAGAATGTGTGGAAGGCGAGAACATTATCTCGGAAAGCAAAAATGGGTATGTTTGAAGGAATAGTGGTTCCAACAATATTATATGGTTGTGGGGTGTGGGCTATAGATAGAGTCGTGCGGAGGAGGGTGGATGTTTTGGAAATGAGATGTTTGAGGACAATATGTGGTGTGAGGTGGTTTGATAGAGTAAGTAATAATAGGGTAAGAGAGATGTGTATTAATAAAAAGAGTGTGACTGAGAGACCAGAAGAGGGTGTTTTTAAATGGTTTGGTCACATGGAGAGAATGGGTGAGGAAAGTTTGACCAAGAGGATATATGTGTCAGAGGTGGAGGGAACGAGAAGTGGAAGACCAAATTGGAGGTGGAAAGATGAAGTGAAAAAGATTTTGAGCGATCGGGGCCTGAACATGCAAGAGGATGAAATGCGTGCAAGGAATAGAGTGAACTGGAACGATGTGGTATACCGAGGTGGACGTGCTGTCAATGGATTGAACCAGGGCATGTGAAGCGTCTGGGGTAAAGCATGGAAAGTGTTGTGAGGCCTGGATGTGGAAAGGGAGCTGCGGTTTCGGTGCATTACCCAGCACTACCTCGCGTGCATGCGGGGGGAGGAGGCTGTCATTTCATGTGTGGCGGGGTGGCGACAGGAACGAATAAAGGCAGCAAGTATGAATTAAGTACATGTGTATATAAGTGTATGTCTGTGTATGTATATATATAAATGTATATATATATATATGTATATATATATATATATATATATATATATATATATATATATATATATATATATATATATATATATATATATACGTTAAAATGTATAGGTATGTATAAGTGCGTGTGTGGACGTGTACGTATATACATGTGTTTGTGGGTGGGTTGGGCCATTTTTTCGTGTTTCCTTGCGCTACCTCGCTAACGCGGGAGACAGCGACAAATTATAATCAATGAATAAAATATGAAATGAATAGAAATATATATATATGTATATATATATATATATATATATATATATATATATATATATATATATATATATATATATATATATATATATATATATATATATATATATATATATATATATATATATATATATATATATTTTTTTTTTTTTTTTTTTTTTTTATAATTTGTCGCTGTCTCCCGCGTTTGCGAGGTAGCGCAAGGAAACAGACGAAAAAAATGGCCCAACCCCCCCCCCCCCATACACATGTACATACACATGTCCACACACGCAAATATACATACCTACACAGCTTTCCATGGTTTACCCCAGACGCTTCACATGCCTTGATTCAATCCACTGACAGCACGTCAACCCCTGTATACCACATCGCTCCAATTCACTCTATTCCTTGCCCTCCTTTCACCCTCCTGCATGTTCAGGCCCCGATTACACAAAATCTTTTTCACTCCATCTTTCCACCTCCAATTTGGTCTCCCTCTTCTCCTCGTTCCCTCCACCTCCGACACATATATCCTCTTGGTCAATCTTTCCTCACTCATTCTCTCCATGTGCCCAAACCATTTCAAAACACCCTCTTCTGCTCTCTCAACCACGCTCTTTTTATTTCCACACATCTCTCTTACCCTTACGTTACTTACTCGATCAAACCACCTCACACCACACATTTTCCTCAAACATCTCATTTCCAGCACGTCCATCCTCCTGCGCACAACTCTATCCATAGCCCACGCCTCGCAACCATACAACATTGTTGGAACCACTATTCCTTCAAACATACCCATTTTTGCTTTCCGAGATAATGTTCTCGACTTCCACACATTCTTCAAGGCCCCCAGGATTTTCGCCCCCTCCCCCACCCTATGATCCACTTCCGCTTCCATGGTTCCATCCGCTGCCAGATCCACTCCCAGATATCTAAAACACTTCACTTCCTCCAGTTTTTCTCCATTCAAACTCACCTCCCAATTGACTTGACCCTCAACCCTACTGTACCTAATAACCTTGCTCTTATTCACATTTACTCTTAACTTTCTTCTTCCACACACTTTTCCAAACTCAGTCACCAGCTTCTGCAGTTTCTCACATGAATCAGCCACCAGCGCTGTATCATCAGCGAACAACAACTGACTCACTTCCCAAGCTCTCTCATCCCCAACAGACTTCATACTTGCCCCTCTTTCCAAAAACTCTTGCATTTACCTCCCTAACAACCCCATCCATAAACAAATTAAACAACCATGGAGACATCACACACCCCTGCCGCAAACCTACATTCACTGAGAACCAATCACTTTCCTCTCTTCCTACACGTACACATGCCTTACATCCTCGATAAAAACTTTTCACTGCTTCTAACAACTTTCCTCCCACACCATATATTCTTAATACCTTCCACAGAGCATCTCTATCAACTCTATCATATGCCTTCTCCAGATCCATAAATGCTACATACAAATCCATTTGCTTTTCTAAGTATTTCTCACATACATTCTTCAAAGCAAACACCTGATCCACACATCCTCTACCACTTCTGAAACCACACTGCTCTTCCCCAATCTGATGCTCTGTACAAGCCTTCACCCTCTCAATCAATACCCTCCCATATAATTTACCAGGAATACTCAACAAACTTATACCTCTGTAATTTGAGCACTCACTCTTATCCCCTTTGCCTTTGTACAATGGCACTATGCACGCATTCCGCCAATCCTCAGGCACCTCACCATGAGTCATACATACATTAAATAACCTTACCAACCAGTCAACAATACAGTCACCCCCTTTTTTAATAAATTCCACTGCAATACCATCCAAACCTGCTGCCTTGCCGGCTTTCATCTTCCGCAAAGCTTTCACTACCTCTTCTCTGTTTACCAAATCATTTTCCCTAACCCTCTCACTTTGCACACCACCTCGACCAAAACACCCTATATCTGCCACTCTATCATCAAACACATTCAACAAACCTTCAAAATACTCACTCCATCTCCTTCTCACATCACCACTACTTGTTATCACCTCCCCATTTGCGCCCTTCACTGAAGTTCCCATTTGCTCCCTTGTCTTACGCACTTTATTTACCTCCTTCCAGAACATCTTTTTATTCTCCCTAAAATTTAATGATACTCTCTCACCCCAACTCTCATTTGCCCTCTTTTTCACCTCTTGCACCTTTCTCTTGACCTCCTGTCTCTTTCTTTTATACATCTCCCACTCAATTGCATTTTTTCCCTGCAAAAATCGTCCAAATGCCTCTCTCTTCTCTTTCACTAATACTCTTACTTCTTCATCCCACCACTCACTACCCTTTCTAATCAACCCACCTCCCACTCTTCTCATGCCACAAGCATCTTTTGCGCAATCCATCACTGATTCCCTAAATACATCCCATTCCTCCCCCACTCCCCTTACTTCCATTGTTCTCACCTTTTTCCATTCTGTACTCAGTCTCTCCTGGTACTTCCTCACACAGGTCTCCTTCTCAAGGTCACTTACTCTCACCACCCTCTTCACCCCAACATTCACTCTTCTTTTCTGAAAACCCATACAAATCTTCACCTTAGCCTCCACAAGATAATGATCAGACATCCCTCCAGTAGCCCCTCTCAGCACATTAACATCCAAAAGTCTCTCTTTCGCATATATATATATATATATATATATATATATATATATATATATATATATATATATATATATATATATATATATATATATATATAAATATATATATATATATATATATATATATATATATATATATATATATATATATATATATATATATATATATATATATATATATATATATATATATATATATATATATATATATTTGCTAATAAGCACGAGGAAAATGAAACATGGTGAGCCCAAGTGCACTTTCGTGTAATAATCACATCGTCTGGGACAAGAATGAGGGAAGACTTCGTCATTTCATGAAGCCCAGTAGTTGGTAATGTATCAGTATCATGAACAATGTAAATTTAGTCAACAAACTTAGTGATATCTAGGATGATTATGGTTTCAAACTAATAAGTTGTGATGTGTCATCCTTAGTCACAAAAGTTCCAGTTGATGAGCTCTTAGAATATTTGTTTGATGCATTCGATGATCTTGATTTACTTATTTCAAATTCTGTGTTTCTTGAACTGATGAAATTTGTGTATAAAAGACTGTATTTCAGTTTAATGGAGATTATTATGCTCAGAAGTTTGGTATTGCGATGGGTAGCCCTTTGTCATCACTAATATGTAATGTATGCACGGAGTTATTTGAAACGAGATTTCTAAGGAATATCTTACCCTCTAAAGCAATCTGGTTTAGGCATGTAGATGATGTTCTTTGAGTCTCATCAACAAGCGAAAACTTACAAACATTCCTCCCTTTACTTAACAGTTTAGTACATTCTATGAAATCCTTAGTACAAATGGAAAATGATTGTACGTTGGAAACGTTTTTAACTTTAGCATATACAAAAAAAAAAAAAAACAGTGTTTGCTATTGTGTTCACGCTCACTCAGCTCAACTTGACAAAGATTTATAATCATCATTCCAGTCGATGTACCTTTGGGCATTACGTATATGCAGTCCAGAAATCTTAATAAGTTAGAAGATAACGTCTACTGGATCCAAGTTGAAGTATCCTATGTCTTTTATTGATGAATTATTTAAGTTGGCAAAGAGATGAACTTATGACGTTAAACCCAAACCTCACTTTGATACTAACAATCTTTTATGTTACTCCCCAGCTTGCTTAAATCCTTTAATGTGAATGAAGCCTTCAGCAATAATGGTACTGCAAAGAATATGTTAATCAATAACTCGCGAGAAAAATCTGCGGGTTGTGTTTACAGAATACCTTGTAAAAGCTGTAATAGTTTTTACATTTGTCAGACTGGTTAGGATCTGTACGTTAGACTTAAGCAATATATGTATATATATATATATATATATATACATATATATATATATATATATATATATATATATATATATATATATATATATATATATATATATATATATATATATATATATATATATATATATATATATATATATATATATATATATATATATTATAAAAACAGGTTAAGAATGAAATGATTTGTTTGATCATGTTAAGAATTATGACCATTGTACTGACTGGAGTAACGCTAATTCAATCATCAGCTGTAACGCTTTGACCAACAGATACATCACTGAATTTTCTCTTTATCAAATACACAAAAGTTCTTTACATAAATATTGGTTAAGGTCTATACAAACTGGATATGTTTGTCGTCGGCAAAATTTGTAAACGATTTCCAGTCTTGTCCACATAAAAAGAAATTTAAGACAGGCATGGTTCCAGACCGGAACACCACCCACCGAAATTACTAATATACCAACAGCGTCTTAGATCCACCTCTTCTTTTTATATAATGACTGTTGTAAGTCTTCTATTTCATTCTTGCATCAGTCCTGACGATGTGATCATCACTCGAAAGTGCAC
This sequence comes from Panulirus ornatus, assembly GCF_036320965.1. Taxonomy (NCBI): domain Eukaryota; kingdom Metazoa; phylum Arthropoda; class Malacostraca; order Decapoda; family Palinuridae; genus Panulirus; species Panulirus ornatus. The sequence goes on from NC_092280.1 coordinate 8,903,115, forward strand.
TCGGGGCTTATCGTTTCATTTTCCTCGTGGTTATCAGTACATGTATATATACAAGCTTTTATATATTTATATATATATATATATATATATATATATATATATATATATATATATATATATATATATATATATATATATATATATATATATATATATATATATATATATATATATATATATATATATATATATATATATATATATATATATATATATATATATATATATATATATATATATATATATATATATTCTTTTTTTTTCATACTATTCACCATTTCCCGCGTTAGCGAGGTAGCGTTAAGAACAGAGGACTGAGCCTTTGAGGGAAAATTCTCACTTGGCCCCCTTCTGTGTTCCTCCTTTCGGAAAGTTAAAAACGAGAGGGGAGGATTTCCAGCCTCCCACCCTTTAGTCGCCTTCAATAACATGCAGGAAATACGTGGGAAGTATTCTTTCTCCCGTATTCCATATATATATATATATATATATATATATATATATATATATATATATTTTTTTTTTTTTTTTTTTTGCTTTGTCGCTGTCTCCCGCGTTTGCGAGGTAGCGCAAGGAAACAGACGAAAGAAATGGCCCAACCCATCCCCATACACATGTATATACATACGTCCACACACGCAAATATACATACCTACACAGCTTTCCATGGTTTACCCCAGACGCTTCACATGCCTTGATTCAATCCACTGACAGCACGTCAACCCCGGTATACCACATCGCTCCAATTCACTATATTCCTTGCCCTCCTTTCACCCTCCTGCATGTTCAGGCCCCGATCACACAAAATCTTTTTCACTCCATCTTTCCACCTCCAATTTGGTCTCCCTCTTCTCCTCGTTCCCTCCACCTCCGACACATATATTCTCTTGGTCAATCTTTCCTCACTCATTCTCTCCATGTGCCCGAACCATTTCAAAACACCCTCTTCTGCTCTCTCAACCACGCTCTTTTTATTTCCACACATCTCTCTTACCCTTACGTTACTTACTCGATCAAACCACCTCACACCACATATTGTCCTCAAACATCTCATTTCCAGCACATCCATCCTCCTGCGCACAACTCTATCCATAGCCCACGTCTCGCAACCATACAACATTGTTGGAACCACTATTCCTTCAAACATACCCATTTTTGCTTTCCGAGATAATGTTCTCGACTTCCACACATTCTTCAAGGCTCCCAGAATTTTCGCCCCCTCCCCCACCCTATGATCCACTTCCGCTTCCATGGTTCCATCCGCTGACAGATCCACTCCCAGATATCTAAAACACTTCACTTCCTCCAGTTTTTCTCCATTCAAACTCACCTCCCAATTGACTTGACCCTCAACCCTACTGTACCTAATAACCTTGCTCTTATTCACATTTACTCTTAACTTTCTTCTTTCACACACTTTACCAAACTCAGTCACCAGCTTCTGCAGTTTCTCACATGAATCAGCCACCAGCGCTGTATCATCAGCGAACAACAACTGACTTACTTCCCAAGCTCTCTCATCCCCAACAGACTTCATACTTGCCCCTCTTTCCAAAACTCTTGCATTCACCTCCCTAACAACCCCATCCATAAACAAATTAAACAACCATGGAGACATCACACACCCCTGCCGCAAACCTACATTCACTGAGAACCAATCACTTTCCTCTCTTCCTACACGTACACATGCCTTACATCCTCGATAAAAACTTTTCACTGCTTCTAACAACTTGCCTCCCACACCATATATTCTTAATACCTTCCACACAGCATCTCTATCAACTCTATCATATGCCTTCTCCAGATCCATAAATGCTACATACAAATCCATTTGCTTTTCTAAGTATTTCTCACATACATTCTTCAAAGCAAACACCTGATCCACACATCCTCTACCACTTCTGAAACCACACTGCTCTTCCCCAATCTGATGCTCTGTACATGCCTTCACCCTCTCAATCAATATCCTCCCATATAATTTACCAGGAATACTCAACAAACCTCTGTAATTTGAGCACTCAGTCTTATCCCCTTTGCCTTTGTACAATGGCACTATGCACGCATTCCGCCAATCCTCAGGCACCTCACCATGAGTCATACATACATTAAATAACCTTACCAACCAGTCAACAATACAGTCACCCCCTTTTTTAATAAATTCCACTGCAATACCATCCAAACCTGCTGCCTTGCCGGCTTTCATCTTCCGCAAAGCTTTTACTACCTCTTCTCTGTTTACCAAATCATCTTCCCTAACCCTCTCACTTTGCACACCACCTCGACCAAAATACCCTATATCTGCCACTCTATCATCAAACACATTCAACAAACCTTCAAAATACTCACTCCATCTCCTTCTCACATCACCACTACTTGTTATCACCTCCCCATTTGCGCCCTTCACTGAAGTTCCCATTTGCTCCCTTGTCTTACGCACTTTATTTACCTCCTTCCAGAACATCTTTTTATTCTCCCTAAAATTTAATGATACTCTCTCACCCCAACTCTCATTTGCCCTTTTTTTCACCTCTTGCACCTTTCTCTTGACCTCCTGTCTCTTTCTTTTATACATCTCCCACTCAATTTCATTTTTTCCCTGCAAAAATCGTCCAAATACCTCTCTCTTCTCTTTCACTAATACTCTTACTTCTTCATCCCACCACTCACTACCCTTTCTAATCAACCTACCTCCTACTCTTCTCATGCCACAAGCATCTTTTGCGCAATCCATCACTGATTCCCTAAATACATCCCATATATATATGTATATATATATGTACATATGAGAGCAAACTCGCTGGAAAAGTATAAATAGGAGCCCCAAGATTGCAACTGTATTTCAAGTCATTTTCAAGGATCGGTCAAGTGAAGGACTTGTTCAAAGATACTTGAAAATTTCTTGAAATACAGTGGAAAGCTGGAGCTTCTGAGTAATTTTTCCAGCGAGTTTATTAGTGCTTTACGTGTGTATGTGATTTTACTACAATATATATATATATATATATATATATATATATATATATATATATATATATATATATATATATATATATATATATATATATATATATATATATGTTCATGCATATAATTATATAAGTGTGAGAGTTTCAGCGTCTGACATTACGTTACATGATCATAAAAGATACACATGAAGTTATTGAACTTGTTTTCAGCAGGGATGAGGTATCAATTAATTGCCGCTCCTGTCGTTCAAACTGGTTGTAAATGGTCAAACTGACTTTATAAGAGCGTCATCTCAGGGGCCGAGGACTCATACATGAGTATGAGTACATCGAATTATCGTCTTTATTTGTAGATTTAAGAGGTCATCTGCATATGAGGGGACTTTAACATTGTAGTGTCCGGGAAGTAACGAAAGGACATGTGGCAAGAGACTGAAGAAGGCTGGAGAAGGAACACATACCCTCTGGGAAAACTCTATTGTAAATCTTGAGGATTTTGGAGGTGAAGCCTTTGTGACATAGCTCCAACTTAGCGGCCAAATATGAAGTTGGCTAACCATTTCTTTTGTTTCTTGGTCATGAAGCGTGGTATCAACTACCTTTAGTGAAAGGATGTTTCGTGGGATAGTGTCAAATGTTTTCTTGATATCTACTGGGGGATAGTGTCAAACGCTTTCTTGATAGCTACTGGGGGATAGTGTCAAATGCTTTCTTGATGTCAGTTGTCATTAAGACTGAGCGGGAAGGGGCTGTGGTTGGCTGAAGTCACCCAGGACGTGTTTTGTGAGGCTTATATTCAGTGTGGGAGTGGTGGTGACTGGGTACAATGCAGTGGTGTATATGTGAGGGTGGAGTACTTTGGTTGACTCTGTTTTGGTTTACCTTTTTAATGTGTTTCAATAAAGGGCTTTAGAAGGAAGAAGTGGTGAGTGGTGTGGAGGGTTTTATGATGGCAACTATGTTGACGAGTGTCCAGATCTGTGTGAATATACTGTGTAACCAGAAGTGGTTGAGGATACTTATAATTGCTTTAACTGCAACTGTGCCGAAATGTTTTATGTGGAAGTTGTTGTCAACACCTAATTCAGCGGAGTTCTTTAAGGTTTTGAATGACTTATATATATATATATATATATATATATATATATATATATATATATATATATATATATATATATATATATATATATATATATATATATATATATATATATATATATATATATATATATATATATATATATATATTTATATATATCTTCTTTTTTCTTTCATACTATTCGCCATTTCCCGCGTTAGCAAGGTAGCGTTAAGAACAGAGGACTGGACCTTTGAGGGAATATCCTCACCTGGCCCCCTTCTCTGTTCCTTCCTTTGGAAAATCAAAAAAAACTGACAGGGGAGGATTTCCAGCCGCCCGCTCCCTTCCCTTTTAGTCGCCTTCTACGACACGCAGGGAATACGTGGGAAGTATTCTTTCTCCCCTATCCCCAGGGAAATATATATATATATATATATATATATATATATATATATATATATATATATATATATATATATATATATATATATATATATATATATATATATATATATATATATATATATATATATATATATATATTAAATTGGTTCTGGATAAGGAGATGTGGTTTCGGTGCATTGCACATGACAGCTAGAGAATGAATTTGAGCTAGTACGGCTTTTCTTTGTCTGTTCTTAACGCTACTTCGCTGACACAGGAAACGGCGATCTAATATGGGAAATATTCATATACCTACCTACATATATAAATATGTATATATATATATATATATATATATATATATATATATATATATATATATATATATATATATATATATATATATATATATATATATATATATATATATATATATATATATATATATATATATATATATATATATATATACATGTATAGATAGATAGATAGATAGACAGCTGTGTACTTAACACAGAAACGCTTGTAAACACAGACCAGACTACGCCTAAAATTTCGTGCCTCACCACGTCACTCAGAAGCCCCACCGTAACATCTCTATGTCCTGGACGTCCAGCGTGTCTTCACCGTCAGGGGGAGGGAGGAGCAATACTGTCCCGGCGTCCGACCTTCCAGGGAGGCCAGGCCAGCCCGGTGCATTAACGCCTCTCGCGGCTCATGTGAAATTCAGATTGTGGTCGTCGGCGAGGCGATGACAAGAGACAAGGAAGGGTCGTCCTACCCTGATCATGCATCTCTCTCTCTCTCTCTCTCTCTCTCTCTCTCTCTCTCTCTCTCTCTCTCTCTCTCTCTCTCTCTCTCTCTCTCTCTCTCGTCACCAACTTTGTGAAGCTTAATATTGACCAGTTAATTTTTCTCTTTTTTTTTTTTTTTTTTGCCTTTTAACATTTCATATGTGGGAATGAAAGGAAGAAAATGAGAAGAGGGTTTTAGGATTATATTGATAGATAAAGCGACAGAAGACTTTCATTTTCTGTTTATATGTTTTTTTTTCGTTTGGCAGTTTTCCATCATTTTTGATGTGTATTGAAATTTGATAGTAATTTCTCCTTTTTGTTCTTACTGAGACGTGGATTTAGACGGAAGATTTTTAATAATATGACTCATTTTACAGGATATGTAAATTCTTGATTCTCATGTTCCATCTTCGTATTTGTTTTGTTGTTGGTTCATTTGAAATAGATATAGATATGTAACTCATGATGCAAACTGCTAAGTATCCCAGAAACCCACGAAACTTCTCATAACATTAAGCGTTCCCGCCATCTTTCGTACACCTACGAATGATTTCGTAACGGTAACTACGAATGATTTCGTAACGGTAACTTTTATTTCAAGTTATTCATTTGGCCCAGAAAATCAGCTTTGATCGTTATGGAATTATGACAGTATTCTCCTCAGAATTTATGACGAAAAAAAAATTTATGATTTATTTAGCTCTTGGTTTTCCTGTTTCCTCTATGAAGCTTTATAGCTTTAGCTGTAGATATTATTATTTCCACTGGGAAACATCACAGCTTTAGTTATAGTTATAGATACCTTCTTTGGAGAACACCACATCTTTAGTTATATCTATAGATACCTTCTTTGGGCAATACCATAGCTTTAGTTATATCTATAGATACCTTCTTTGGGCAATACCATAGCTTTAGTTATAGCTATAGATACCTTCTTTGGCAATACGATAGCTTTAGTTATAGCTATAGATACCTTCTTTGGGCAGTACCATAGCTTTAGTTATAGTTATAGATACCTTCTTTGGAGAACACCACAGCTTTAGTTATAGTTATAGATACCTTCTTTGGAGAACACCACAGCTTTAGTTATAGTTATAGATACCTTCTTTGGGCAATACCATAGCTTTAGTTATAGTTATAGATACCTTCTTTGGGCAATACCATAGCTTTAGTTATAGTTATAGATACCTTCTTTGGACAACACCACAGCTTTAGTTATAGTTATAGCTAATTCCTCTGCATAACATCATAGTTTTAGACTTGAATATGGCTACTTCTTCAGGAAAGCTTTATGGCGTTATCCCAAAGTTTATCTGCTTCCTCTGGAAAACATCACAGCTATTAGCTCTAAATATATAGCCACCTCCTCTGGGGGAAAAAAAATAGTTCAGTTCTAAATATAGCTATATCCCCTGGAAAACATCATAACCTTAGCTTTAGATATGAGTATCTCCTCTAGAAAACATCATAACCTTAGCTTTAGATATGAGTATCTCCTCTGGAAAACATCATAACCTTAGCTTTAGATATGAGTATCTCCTCTGGAAAACATCATAACTTTAGCTCTGAATATAGCCACCTGCTCTGGAACACATCACAGCATTAGCACTATCATAAAGTAACTTTTGGAGGCAGTCGTACACACCTCACTGGAAAAATCCCTCCAAAGTTTACCAGTCTCTGTGGATTTTGGTTTTTGGTAATGGATCGGGTGTGAGAAAACTTGAACCGTTGCAAATTGCAAGGTAATTATTGTGGTCAAAAATTTTAAGAATAGCCCGTGGGTTTGCAACGTAGAAAATAATAATAATATATAAATTTCCCTCCAGCGCCAGAGAGAGAGAGAGAGAGAGAGAGAGAGAGAGAGAGAGAGAGAGAGAGAGAGAGAGAGAGAGAGAGAGAGAGAGAGAGAGAGAGAGAGAGAGAACATGACATATAAACAAAGCCTGGAAGATGGTGTATAAGATTAGGTAATTGTGTGGTGCTGAGCTACGGCTGGTGAAGCGAAAAAAAAGAAAAAGAAAAAGAAGAAAAAGGAAATATTACCTGGGGTGGAGCGACACGATCCTCAGGCCTCAAAGTATAAATATTTTTGTCGAGAGAAAGTTTGTTGTTGTTGTGTTGATAGGATCGTGTGTGTTTGTGTGTGTGTGTGTGTGCAAGGTTGAGGATGGGTAGGGAGGGAGGAGAGGAGGTTGAGTGGGAGAGAGGGGTTATTGTCGGGGGGTGGGGTGGAGCTGGTAAGGGCAGCAAACAAGAGACTTACATAAACGGAAGACGCAGCTGGACCCAGGGGTAGTAATAATGAAGCGAGACGTGTTATAACTGTACGTCCACAAATCAGCGTCTGGCGACGATTGTGGCTGGGCATCACCTGTCGCCACACATGTGACGCAGTGAAACCGTTTATGGTCTTTTAAATCATCTGGAGCGCCTGACGAAGGTGCTGTCGGTGTGTCACTTCGACTGATGGTTCTTTACCTTGAGCGCTTGAGGTCCGTGATGACTGACCCGAGATAGTTGATAGGGCCTAATGCTCCACTAACTAAACAGCCAACTATGTTATCACATCAAGTAACAGTTGAAGAAGAGAAGGTTCTCATGGAAGAACGTCGTGGCAATATAAATGGAAGCCACAGGGTCTCCCAGGTCCCTGTGAAAGGAGACGATGGTTCTCCAGGCCTTCTCTCACCACACCACACCTCTCTCTCCCACCCGCCGACAAATTCTTCGAAACATTTAAGTTGAGGTGATATGCCTTCTAGCTTGTATGTATATTGATGTATGAGTGTTATTAATTACTCTTATATACTTTATATACTCTTATTAGGGCTCTTTCAGCTTCCAGGAGGTGAATTATTCTGATACAAGAAGTTCATCGATACGACCGTATTCCTTATCGTCCTTTGACGAAGACGTAGCCTCGCCAAGCCTGACTTTTCACTGGGTGTAAAAGCAAATACAGAGTCTGGCATATATGAATATATATATATATATATATATATATATATATATATATATATATATATATATATATATATATATATATATATATATATATATATATATCTTAATTCGTATTTCTACACTTGTTGAATTGTTTTCATGAACGCCAAAATTGGTTAAACTTGCATGCAAGCAAATCATGTTTCGGAAGAAAGGGAAGTCAGATGAAGGTGTCAGTTTCTTGATACCACATTAGCTATCTTTTACACTTCTCAGTGGCGCACTTATTGGATAGGAGAGTATTTGAACATCAAAGCTTAAACTTGCAAGAGGCCATTAACACAAGAGGGATGTTTGGTTGTGGAACCTGGACTGGTGTCTCCTTATGCTGAAGACGAGGGTAGAGGCAGAAGAAGAGAAATGGTTTTGCATTTGTCGAAAGAGATGGTGTTAATTGTTAGTGACGTAGATGACTAGTGGCACAGACAGTAAGTGGAGGTAGTAAGTGGCATGAATAGTTACTGACGTAGTTAGTAGTATAGATAGTGGTGTAGATAGTTAGTGATGTAGATTGTTGATAATGTAGATACCTAGTACTGTGAATAGGCGTGCCTGTATCTGTTGCCTGTTACTGTAGCCTGTATCTGTTGTCTGCTACTGTAGCCTACGTCTGTTGTCTGTTACTATAGCCTACGTCTGTTGTCTGCCACTGTAGCCTGTATCTTTTGTCTGCTACTGTGGCAGAGACAGACAGCTTGTGATGTAACATCATGGGAGGAGGGAGAGAGAGAGAGAGAGAGAGAGAGAGAGAGAGAGAGAGAGAGAGAGAGAGAGAGAGAGAGAGAGAGCACTTGGTACTTACGTCCATGGGTGGGAGACATGGCAGAAGCGGCAGGTTATCCGTCCTGACGGTGCCGCTGAAGGGGAGGTAGCGGGTCTGGGCGGGGAGGCGGCGGGTGGCGCACACCTGGATGCACTCCTCGGCAGATGGCACCGACAAGCGGCCCAGCGGTGTCCCCAGGGGGCTTAAAGCTGGTGCGAGAGGGTTCAGATGGGACGATACCGGCCCGCTGAAGGTGGGACCCAGGTGCTCCAGCAGGGGGCCAGGCAGGTGGGCCGGTCCCCCAGGGGCCAGGTGAGGCAGCAGGTGCAAGAGTGACGCGATCCTAGGGTGCGGCTCCACCTTCAGGGCGAACTCCGCCGGCAGGAGGACACAAGTCTCCACCAAGGGCGTGCCGGCGGCCATCACCATCTTGCCGGCAGCTAGGAGCGGCGCGGCACTCTGCTGTGCTACCAACATTCGTCACTTGTGGGTTACACACTGTCTACCTTCGTCTCATTTTCCTCGAGCACGAATGTCTCTTGTGATCATCCATAGTGAAAGAGAGTTTTACCTCCCTGAGGTATAGATATATATATTATAGCACTATTATCACTCTATCTGCGTACGGACGAATGGGGTAGGGGGGAGAGAATAATTACCCATTAGAATAAATGCTATCTGAGGTTAAGAAGCCAAGCGATGGTACAACTTTAATGGCATCCACGCAAACCCCGGGCTGTAACGAACCTACCCTGGCCAAAATAACACTAATTCATCTTCATCACCCCATCTCCTTCCACAGGTAATCCCCGAGAGAAGTGCTCCCTGAGGCGCCTCCCAGCCACGGCAGCAGCAGCAGCAGCAGTGAGGGAGGTGGCCAAGCCACTAAGCGGAACCCTCTCGCGTGTCTTAATGCTGGTGGCTCGGGCGTGGCGGGCAGACGACACACTCACACCCTACAACACCCACCCACCCTCCCTCCAACCTCCTTTCTCTCTCTCTCTCTCTCTCTCTCTCTCTCTCTCTCTCTCTCTCTCTCTCTCTCTCTCTCTCTCTCTCTCTCTCTCTCTCTACTTGCTCTTCTCTCACCCCTTTTCTCTCGTGTTTTTCACTCCTGCGTTTGTCGCAGGAAGGAGGAGATAGATAGATAGAGAGAGAACCGATGAGGTAACGAACGGAGTAAAGTTATTTCTTTTCGTATCATTCTAAGATCGAGAGGCGCCGAGCCTCCCCCAGAGACGATGAACAGCTTGAGCTGGCTAAGGTCCACTCCCTCCCTCCCCGCCTGCGCCCTGTTTCTCCAGCCGTCACTCAGACATTCTCGTCCTTCGGATCGATCTTCAGGAAAATGATCCTCCTCACTCGGCTCGTTCTCACGCTTGCCCTGTAGCCCGAGACTCTCCTCGTGCTCGTCAGCATCGCCTTCAGCAGCGAGGACGGAGGGAGGGGGAGGGATGCTCGCGTGCCGGCTGCTGGTGCTGTGGGCGGAGCGGTGGCACTGCGGTTGCTGGCCTGCGTCTCCTCCAGGCAGTGCCACGCTCACAGGTTCCTCGCCTGGGCAAAAACATGGGTCGTGACGGTCGTGATGGTGAGACGGCGGCGGTGTGGGTCCCGAGGGTGCTGGGGGGGGGGGGACCCGAGGGGGCCCCCGAGTGATGGTCATTATGACGGGGGAGGCGGGAGAGAGGGATGGGGGGATGGGTGGTGGTTCCACAAAGTAGTGGAGGGGGAGGGTGGAGTGATGGGAGAAGTGGAAGGGAGGGGGTGTGGTGGTGGTAATAGTGGAGAGGGAGGGTTGTGGTGGTGGTAATAGTGGAGGGGAGGGTGATGATAATGGTACAGATGGTAGATGGGAGGTTGGGGGTGACAGTCTGCAAATGGCTCACCCACTAAGTCTATGGAGGTGAGGTGACTGTGACGCACACAGTGAGTGGTAGGGAGGATGGTGGCTACACAGAGCGGGAGGGCGGCTACAGGTCACAGATGGCTGGAAGACTGATGTTAAGTACATAAATAAGGGTAGTAAAATGCTCATGGCATAGGGGGAGTTGCATGGTGGAGGTGGAGGGTGAGGAGGGAGGGTGGTTGATAGCACGAGGTAGCTGAGGGAGCAGCGGTGGTGGTGGTAGCAGCTAACTGGTAGTGGGGAAGAGGGAGGGAGTCATGGTGGTGAGATGGAGTGGTGGCGGAGGAGAGGATGGTGTTGGTACAGTTGGCGGAGTAACTCTGGACAGAGGGAGTAATGGGTACAGTGGTGCTGTAATGTACTGCATTGTTGCAACCTGTAATGGTGTAATGTTATGACAATGGTAAGCTTACTGGAGTGGTCATGAGGGGAAGTATCGTGGCTGGAGTAATGTTGGGATGAGGTAGCGAAGGGGTTTGAGGAACTAATACAGAGAAGAAATAGGGAATATGATATATTCATCTTAAGTTATCGTTCATGAGAGATTTAATCATACTTGGAAACTGAAGGTTGCTACTTTTAAGGTGATAAAGGGAGGAAGTATATCAAATCATAGTTTACATAGGTTTATTTATGCAAGTTTAGACTATGGGTTGGTACACGTGAGTTTACATACGTTTACTTATGTAGGTGTAGATTATGGGCTGGTACACGTGAGCTTACATGGGTTCACTTACGTAGGTGTAAACTATAGGTTGATACACATGGGTTTACATAGGGCTACTTTTGCAGGTGTAAACTATGGGTTGGTACATGTGGCGAGGTTAATGGAGGACCAGATAATGCTGGGTGACGGCCAAGTGTTCCCGGGAGGATGGTGTGAATGAGTGTGACGGAGGAGCGCGGGAGGTGGCCAAGCAACAGCTAGAAATTCATAGGTAATTAAGGGAGGGATATACAGCGTTGAGTGGAGCACGGCGGCAGCGGCAGGAGTTGGTTGGTAGGGAGGATGATAGAAATTGCCGTGGTCATGGAGGTTAAAGCTTCTCGTGAGAGGGATGGTAAGTGCTTGCTGTGGGGGAAGAGTAGGAGCTTATTGCCGTCGGGAGGTTAGTACTTGGTGTGGTGGAGAGGATGAGTCTCGTTGCGATGGTGAGGTTAGTGCTTGCTCTATCTCTGAGAGGCTAGTAATTGATGTGGTGGGGAAGGGGGAGTACTTGCCTCGGTAGTGCTTGTGTTGGTGGAGGGTGGTGTTTGTTGTGGTGGGGAGGGTAGTGTTTGTTGTGGTGGTGGAGACGCGTGGGAGGAGGGGTAACGGTGAAGATGTGTCGGATGCTGTGATGACATCATGAAGACGACAACAGTGGTGGGGACGATGTTGGGGATTGTGATGGTGGCCGTGCGTCCTGCAGAGGTGATAGTGATAGTGATGGTGATGATGGTGGCGGGAATAGGATTGCGATGACCGTACTGTTAGATGAATGGCGGAGGTCAACAGAACATCCCATTTTGAATCACCATAACGTCATTATGACACTATACGTCATGAAACAGAGGCTGAATCACCATGATATCATTGTGACAGCATATGTAATGAGACGCTGGATAATCACCATGACGCCATTAGCGCGGAAGGTGTTTAACGATCAACGCTCTCTTACACACACACACACACACACACACACACACCCTTCTCCTTGTTGGCGAGCAATAGCGGACGGCCGTAGCTGCGTCCAGCGACGAAGATAACCACTGCTTAATACACGTCGGGGGAACCAGAAAAGAAAATGCCACACTAATCTCTTGATGGACTCGCACAGGGGGAAGACACTCAGCCTTCGAGGGAAAAATTGGCATATGAATCACTTACGGTCACTGGGCCACCCCCTCGGGGAGGGGTGGTGGGTGGGTTGGTTGAATCTCCCAACCACCACTACTACTACTACCACCACTACCACTACCACTACTACTGCCAGGTGGCAGTTCCTGCCCTGGGGCTCTGTCCCACTGAGTCTCGAACCATCGGTCTTCCACTGGACTCGTCTTTTTATCTGGTCCGCCATCCACATTTTACCCTGGGGTCAAACCTTTCGATTTCCGCTCCTGAATCTATCGCGTGCTGGCCTGCTAGGCCAAGCCTCCGTGTGTCCGTGTCTCTCTGTCTCTCTTTTTCCTAGAGTCTCTCTCTTTCTCTCTTTCTCTCTCTTTTTCAGTTCCACTGTCCGCATGGCACTGGTCGAGCCAGCAGTGCCCTGGCTCTCACTGAACAAGTCGTCAGTCACCACTAACACAGCGCTTGGCGACGGGGCGGAGGCATCCTTTCCCGCCTCGATCATTTATGCAGGCTGCACGGGGGCCCCGGTAATGACGCCTTGCAGTGCACACGTGTGGTCCGCTGGTTCACGCTACTGAAGATGCTCGCCCGGCCTGACATCTTCTCCGCCAGCATCTCATCTCACCTACCTCCGGGCGAAAAGGGGTTAAGAGACATCTCCCTCCTCTCGGGGTCGTCTCCAGCGAGCTGCCGGCAATGGTACGGGTTGGTGGTGGGGGGCTGGCTTTTGAGCGTTTCCTCATTTCAGGGGTTTTCACGCGTTGCCGCTCGTCCGTGGCGCGTTGTGATGACCGACGATGCCTCGTGAAAAACGGCCGAGCGTGGTAACGCATTTTGCTTGAGATTCCAGCAAGGATCGTGCCCTTCTTAATCCAAGGGCAGCGCGTACCTTGGAAAGGGGCTCGGCCCCGCCCACCAGCCAATCAGTGCGGAGGGGCGGAGTTTAAGGGCTGTGACGTCACCAGGCCAATTACTCCCAGCATGTCACGAGCAAGACTCCAGATTTTCAATGATTTCGCATCAGTCTCAAGATTTTGCCCAACGGTCCAATAATTTCTTGGGGATTCATACATTTTCTTTTGGTTCGTCCGTGGTGCAGAGTTAGGAAGGATTATGAAACAAACTGCGTCTTGTGGGTGAGACGTAAGAAAGAGTCGAACGTCTTACATAAATGAAGATATTGGTCATTTCCAGTCCTTATAAGGCTGGTCGGTGGAGATCAGACTCTGTATTTGGCCAAGACGATCTCACTCGAACCTCTATAAGCCGACGATCCTCCCTTGGAAGCCACGGAAGCTGAGATCCCCTTTAAGACGATATCCCTCGTCCTATACAGCACCGTCTTCGTCCTTCATACGAGGGAGGGGCGACCTCACTCAAGTCGAGGACGAGAGTCCTGGGGGCCTGATACAAGCGAAGCGATCCACCCGCAGATCATAGGTGATAATGAGGGAGATCTGGGGTGGGTGGGGGAGAGGGAACGAGGTTGCTGTTGGGGAGGGATTGGGGCGGGGAGGGTGGGGAGTAATGGGAGGAAGTTACGCATGAGGTGTTCTGGCAGCGCTGAGAGCAGGCCAGCGGAGGTATGTGTCTGCAGAGGGTGGTGTGTGTGTGTGTGTGTGTGTGTGTGTGTGTGTGTGTCGGGTTGAGAACGTGTGTGCGTCTTCGGGTGTGTGTACGTGTGTGCCGCTTTTAGCGTGTGTATTACATGGGTTCAGTGAGGACGTGTCCCCCCGGCCAGGTTGTGTCATCCACACAATCAAGCCTTGAAATAGTATCAAATATTTTGACCTTTTTGTTTTTATCTTTTTCATCCCACAGATTCCCGATCGACTGCCGGCGCTTGCGGACGTTCGTGCATCTCCACAGGTAAGTAGATTTCATTATACGTATACACTGTATCCCAGTATACACTCATTTGCATATCCTCCGAACGAAGATGGTGGTAGGAGATTAACACACGCCAGATAGATAATAAACTGGTTTACCTCCGCTGATCTTATGGTTGTGGTAAGTACAGACGTTACCAGTTTGAGGAAGAAACAATGAATTCATCTCCCTTGGGCTGTGACTTACCATCACACTCGAAATACATCGAGACCAAGGAGAAGATGAACCATTCCGTAGAGGTCTTGCTGGCGACTGAATTGGCCCATGAACTGGCAAGGTTTCAGCTGGGGACGATATCGTTATTCACCCTCGTATACCTCAGGGCTGAAGTGATGATCTGTTGGGTTTTCTTTTTTTTTTTCCCCCGATGTCATCTTCTGTCGACGCGTGAGATGGAGATAAGAAAGACTTAATAACTCCCGAAGCCATTCATCCCAGAGCTGATCGACGTTTGTGGGTTGTCAGAGGTAAAGACACAGGGGAGATGTGATCACCCTGGATGATCAATGGTAACCGCGAGGCTGGGCTGCCCAGCTGGGTCACCGGGAGAAAGTGCAACTGAGATTTTGAAGACGTTTCGTCCATCACCGAGGCAGACCGTTCCAGCGGACCGATGAGACAAAGGAGACTCTAATGCTGGAAAAATGGACAGTCGTCACAGTGGATGGTTCCGTTCCGTTCCTGCTGTCTCTCTGGCCACACGCCCGCTCGCCCAGGTGGGACTCCCGCCTGGGCAAGAGCGAGAGTCGTCTTAATGGCTTTGCTACATAAGGCGCGTTATCGCCAGCGTCCAGACCGTAGCTCTGCTTTGGATTTTTCATGAAAGGGAACTCGAGACTCTCGTAATGAGCTCCGGTCATATTTATGATATTCAAATAAATGCAGCTACCAGATGTTGGCCGTGGCGGACGAAAACAAACGACACCCGACTAACGCCATTAGAAAAGAACTTCCACCCCGGGTTCTTCCCAGACCTGACCAGCTATTTCCACTATGTTTCGCAACGTCGGAGTGCACCGGACCGCTACTGTTGGCCAGCCACTCCCTGTTTCAACACCCTCCTTTAACTCCTTCCCCCAACACTACATCCTCGCGGTTCTCGGCACATACTGATATCTTACATCGTCGATGATGATCCGAGGTAAGTCTTGGCCGATTCATGGCATCGGGGAGTCCAAACAGGGACGTAGGTTAGCGAAGATGTGATATCTGGCGGCGTGCGGTAAGGAGCCAAGGTCGAAGCTATGGCCCCTATGACACGATGCGGTATAATTTTTGGTGTATGGTAGCGCGTCTGGTACACCCCACCTGGCTGTGGTGATCACCACCCATTGAAGCCATTCAACACCTCTACCTGCTGTAGACAGACATGCATGATGTATGGCCTCGAGTCTATCGGCTATTGCTTTGAGGAGGTTATGTCACGATCTTGTGTCTGGAGGAAGTGGTACGTGTCTCAGTCTCTTGACAGCGTTGGATGATGTATAGTTCCAGAGTTCCAGTTGGTCTCAGTTCTCTCTCCAAGCTGGTGGCAAACATCCTACCACCTGTCACCATCCTCATATGGGTTATGACTCCACACCTGTGGAGTCATCATCCTAATGTGGGTTATGACCTCACACCTGTCTAGTCACCATGTGGGTTATGACTGGAAATGTCGAGTCACCATGTTGATGTAGGTTATGACTCGACCTGTCCAGTCACCATCTTGTGTGCAATGACTCCACACTTGTTGAGTCTCCAATCGTGATCTTGCCTAAGACCCCATCACCCATTATAAACATTTGTCTCTAACATTATATTCAACTTGTGTCTTGAGGTTAACTACACACTAAGGTCTCACTCATCACCTATGAAAAGTCATCGTGCATCGGTGTCTACTGTTACTTTCCAACGTGGATGTCTTGATCACGTAGCACAGCACGGTAGATCTAAGATCCAGGGAGCTGGTAGACCTCAACTCAATGCTTTTGGACAGTATGAAACAAATCCATCGTTTGAACTGTGGGATGTTTCCATGCTGTTATGTACATAGAAAGTCTATTTCCCCGACAAGTTCACCCTCTTCTGTTTATGTGCACTCAGGGCCTGAGACTCACACTTATACAACACCATCGGGACCGCTAGGCCTTCAGAAATACTCATCTTTGCCCTAACACACAGATGCCTCTCTTTCCACACACTCCTCAGTGCACCCAAGTGTCTTGCTGACCCCCATGGCTCTATCCAGCTGTCTGTCCACTCCCATGTACTAAAAGCATTCCACATCTCCAGGTCTTTCCCTAATCTCTCTCTCTCTCTCTCTCTCTCTCTCTCTCTCTCTCTCTCTCTCTCTCTCTCTCTCTCTCTCTCTCTCTCTCTCTCTCTCTCTCTCTCTCTCTCCTTTACCGTTCTTCACGTTAATCCTTAGCTCTCTCGTTTCACACTCTCCCAGACTCAGAAACCAACATTAACAATTGTTCTCTTAAGTCTGCTACCAGTGCCGCGCCGTCTGCAAACAGAACGGATTTACCTCCTAGGAAACCATCCCAGCCCAAACGTACAGTTAATCCACCCCTTTCTTGAAGACTCTTTCACTTCAAATCCCTCAACACCTCGTCCATGAACAGATTAAACAACCATGGTGACACTTGTGATGCAGACCCACTTTCACATTGTACTTCTCAAAGTCCTCCCTTTGTACTTGCATATTCTCCTTACTTCGGTCAAAACCTTTCACTGCATTTGGTATTTTTTCCTCTCACGCCATATGTTTGTTACACTGCAAGTCAATGCTATCATCTCTTGCCATACGCTTTCTCCTGGTTCATAAATGACAGATAAAAATCTTGCTCTTTCTCCAAGTATATCTCACGCAAAGTCTTAAAGGCAAACAGTTTGCCAGCATATCCTTCACCTTCTCTGAAACCACACTTCTTCCCAGTCTGATGTTCTGTGCATGCCACCACTACCTCAGTCACCACTCTTTCGCAAGCTTCGTCAGGTATACTCGAGAGTTCACTATTTTTTGTCCCTCTTTGCCCGTACTGAGGGCAATACACGCGAATTCTGCCAGTCATGAGGCACCTGAGATTGGGCCACACGTGCTCTGAGAAGGCTGACATACCAATCAACAACGCTATCACACCCTCTCTTAGGAAACTCATCTGCAGTCCCATCCACTCCTGGCGCTTTGCCACACATCATCATCTTGCGCAAGGCTTTCACTGCCGACCACATCAGTAGTGAAATCGAGAAGGCAAGCTACAGCATGAATTCTATTGTGCTACAAAAGATGTGTGATAAAGAACGACTTAGTTTCAATGATCTCTGGTGACCTAAAGCCAGTTAAACATCACGTAGTCTTAAGAGAGGTGAACAGAATTTCAGGATTCGTAGGAAATTCGAATCAAAGTAAGTAATACTCACACATTACACTTCACTGGTGCGTCCCTACCTTGAATATATGGCTTTGGTCACTCCACTTGAAGAAAAGACATAGACAGAATGGTTCGAGCTACCAACACGACTCCCGAACTGAAAACAAATCATATGAGAACCGGTTAGACGGCTTAGACGTATCATGCTAAAGAAAAAAAACATGTGAAAAAAGAGTGGGTTAAGAGGTAATGTGATACAGGTAGTCAGAATCATAAAAGGGTTTGATCATCTGAAGGTTAGATTCGTCTGATGTCTCTCGTAGTAGATACAAACTCGTGGGCAAGCGGTTTACTTTTCATGAAGCGAAGTACTTTTCCTTCAACTGGATTGTCAACATATGGAATAATTTGCTTGTCAAAACAGTTGAAAGCACAATCAGACACACTTTTGAGAATAGACTTGACGAGGAATCCACGACTTACGTTTCTTAGGTGTTACTTAATATAAAGTTTACAGGTGTCTCTCCTTTAATCATGTGTTACTTACAGTTACAGCTACGTGTACCTCTGTTTCTGATGTCTTCCTCTATTGAAAACAGCTTCATAAAAGAGCCCAGTGGTCTGTTGATGTTTATGGTTTTTTTTATTTTTTGTATTTCTCTCCTTCCACCAAACTATTCGCTGCGCTGGGCTCACGTCCGAAACACACCACATCCACCACCCCCTCATGTGGTACAGTCTACAGTCCTTATAGAAAAAATCCAAATCTTTCTTCCCGTTGTCTTTGCTCGTTACAACTTCTCCAACTGCTCCTCTCACTGTCGCTACCATATGCTCAGTTGTTCTCTCCAAAGCATTTTCTGCCTCTTACTCAAGATCGTCGATATTCTCTCACACCGTCTCTGATTTTACATAGTTTTCATCTTCTTTCTCAAATTTTCCCAGACTCAGACCCCAGCCTCTGCCGTATCTCGTTCCAATCTACCACCAGCTGCGTGTCATCAGCAAATAACAACTGATTCATTTCCCAGGTCTTCCTCGAGACACTGTAAACCTGCCATCTCCCTCCAAGTTTCGCATTTACCTCACTACCCTATCCATAAACAGGTTAAACAGCCATGGTGACATCACACACCCTTACAGCTGACCTACTTAGAACCACTCACCTTCCTCTCTTCCTACTCTCACACACGATTTCCTCTCTTGATAAAAACCCTCACCGCCTCAGGGAGTGCTCTTCCTACACCATATATTGGCAACACCTTCCACAAAGAATCGCTATCAACTTTATGAACTCCAGATCCATAAGTACCACATACAAATTGTTCTGTTTCTCTAAGTGCTTCTGACATAAATCCTTCAAAGCAAATGCCTGATTTACTCATCAGAAGCAGAGATATGATGGACTCCTTTGAGGGGAAGAGTTCCTTGAGGAATTCGTTTTCCCTTTTGTCAACAGGCGATGATACAGCAGGTGAATTTTGGCAATACCCTTGTCTCTACATGACCATATTCTGTTTCCATCAAGTTGAACATGTATCTTACCTCCAGCATCTAACACACAGCCACACATTCCCGGCGACATGCCATCCGAGCTGACAGATACCACAATGCAGCGTTCATATATGTGTGGATTGCATGTGCTGTCCAGATTTCTGTATGACTCTTCATACGAAGTGGCCGGCCATTTGGATAATGACGCTCCGCTGTTGTACCTCCCACTGATAATGGGGCTATTCGCAGTCCCTCTTGCTCCTGAGGGGACTACTACAGATATGGTGTCAACACTAACAGCAGTGTGAGTTTTAAGTGGTTGCTCCCGCTGAGGTCTCTTTGGTGATGAGCTAATCCCGTGGCCTTCACATATGAGCGACCCAGAGTAAGGCCAACGACGCGACGGGTCGCAGAGTGGAGAGTAGCCAGGGCGTTCCGATGGTGAGGATCATGGACGCATTTGGACGATGAGTACCCGGAACATGATGATCACACTAGGGGGAGGCGGAGGAAGAGGAGGAGGCGGAGGAGGTGGATAGAGATAACATGTCGTCATTTGACTCGGAAATGTGTTACATTTGATATCTCGGACTTGAGGAGGAGGACTTGGGAGAAGGATGAGGAGGAGGAGGGAGAAATGGTATAGCTGGATGATTTAGAGTATTTAATAATGAGAAACGAGAAGACGAAATAGTGTTTACCAAGGTTACGCCGGTTTGTGGAGTAAGAACTAAATCATAAAGAAATTATGGCAATGGATAAGAACACCCAATCCTTAGCAAAGCAGAATCAGAGGCTATGAAAAGAAGGTAAAACGTTGCTGAAAGGACTACATGTTGAAACTCAGATCCGGCAGAACATAGTCATGTTTACGACGTCTTAAGGTAGGTCTGTCCTTGATAAAAAGCTGAGGGTTGATAAAATGATTTTTCTCGACGAGTTGTAACAGAATCGCTCAGCAAGATAGAGCACAGTTGGTGACTAGGATGTAAATATGCATGAAAGTACAGTTGTTCCAATTTGATATCAGCTAACTTACCCAGCGAACTTAAATCGGACTGCAGCGCAGTCTTGTGAGTCCAATGGTAGGAATCATCAGTTTGGGAGTTTGGTGTGACGTTAAAACGGGCGGAGGATCCAGATCCATCACTGGGTGTGACACGAAGCTCGACTAAACACGTCATCATTAAGACTGATTCGATCCTGAATTGAAGCGAAGGTGCCTTAAGTGAGTGTGTGTGTGTATGTGTGTGTGTGTGTGTGTGTGTGTGTGTGTGTGTGTGTGTGTGTGTGTGTGTGTGTGTAAAGTTAGTTTCCTTTTTTCGAATCTGATGTGAAGATTAATGGCTACGTGTTCTCATCTGACCAAACAAACTGAGATCTTAAGTGATATACTCGAGGACTGAGGTAAGAACTGAACTCCACCTTCGAATCTGGCCAGAAAAACTGCTTTTCTGACTAACTTAGACCAGGCTGATCGATTCCACTTCGATGTGGCATATCTAATCATATATACAAATCATCACACGGGGTTCACCTTCTGTGACGACCATGTCCTTCTGTCCCCACCTTCGGGAGTGACCATGGGACATCAGGAGTATAGGAGAGTGTCGCGCCTCCGTGCCCATCGAGAGAGCAGGGGTAGTACCACGGTGTTGCTTGCACTCGTGAAACACTGCTTCGTCGTGGTAAGGGGAGGAGGAGGCTGTATGAGAAGTGTCTGATGTTCTGTGATGAGTAACCTCATAATGGAACTGAAGCAGGAAACGTAATGAGTGATCTTATATTGTAAATAAGTGCTGTGAGGATAGTAAGAACACGTAAGACTGAATGGGCAAAGTACTGATGGTGAAGTTAAAGCCTAGGCAGACTGATTAATGAGAATCGTCCAAAGCTCAAGGTGCGCCTTAAATGAACTGAGTTTGTAAAGAGAGTTGTAGGAAAGACTGAGGAAAAGAAGGACAGTAAAAAGGTTAAAATGCAGATGAGAAGGTATGAGAAACACAAGCCGGAGTTTCTTATGCAAACACTGGAAACGATTTCTTTGAAGATGTGTTAAACGAGTGATGGACGGAAGATATAAGACGCGCGTTCTGGTGAGAGATGCTAAGTTAGTCACATTACTCTGGCGAAATGATGCTGGCTAAGTTAGTCACCTGAATCTGGTGAGTCACATGAGTCTGGTAAAGTGATGCTGGCTAAGTTAGCTGGTGAGTCAGATGAGTCTTGTCGAATGATGCTGGCTAAGTTAGTCACATGAGTCTGGTGAGTCACATATATGACAGAGGAACTCGCTGAGTATCGGACACTGTTTCTGAGTTTTCTTTTTCGTCTCGTAGATACTTCGGAGATGAATCTCCCACGTTGGTCTGGGTGTAAGCTAGCGGCAGCCTCCCTCCCGTAGCGACTCGTTGCAATAAGACTCAACCGTGGATCGTCTGCCATGGCTTGCCGGACCAGACAATTAGCGCCGGACTCACACCAAACGTACAGCGGAGCTAAATTTCACGCGGTGTCGAATCCCGGGAGAGATCTCGCTATGCACACGGTTATATGACCCGTCTTTCCTCCCCCGCCCCCCACTCTCTCTCTCTCTCTCTCTCTCTCTCTCTCTCTCTCTCTCTCTCTCTCTCTCTCTCTCTCTCTCTCTCAGACGCACGAAGTCCCACGCTGATCCTTCAAGAGCCAGTGTACAACAACTGGTCAGAAGAGAAAAATAAAATGAGAAAACGAAAGTAAAGCTCATATGATAATTACACGACGGAGGAGGAAAGAAAATAAAATTTGACCTAATTCTGGCGAGGATTTTAGATAGATTTGTCTATGTACTCAAGAGAAGAGGCGACGAAATCCCCTCCAGCCGCATATTCACTGCTGTATACTATACAAGACATGCAGTGTTCTCCACACACCCCAGGGCCAGTCAAGCCTTCCCTTAACACAGGGATTGTATATCAAAAATATGGAAATGACTCCTCCGGTTATGGAGATGATGTTTCTAATTGAAAGTCCGCCAGCCTGGAGTGCTTGGCTCACTAAACTCTCATGACTGGCACGTGAGTCAAGCCGAGGTGAGCTCTATCGCGATCAATCAAAGCTTAACGAGCCCAGGAACCAGTCAGAGTAACATGATCAACTGCTTAGGTATATATATATATATATATATATATATATATATATATATATATATATATATATATATATATATATATATATATATATATATATATATATATATATATATATATATATATATATATATATATATTTATATATATATATATATATATATATATATATATATATATATATATATATATATATATATATATATATATATATATATATATATATATATATATATATATATATATATATATATATATATATATATATATATATATATATATATATATATATATATATATATATATATATATATATATATATATATATATATATATATATATATATATATATATATATATAAATATATATAAATATATATAAATATATATAAATATATATATATATATATATATATATATATATATATATATATATATATATATATATATATATATATATATATATATATATATATATATATATATATATATATATATATATATATATATATATATATATATATATATATATATATATATATATATATATATATATATATATATATATATATATATATATATATATATATATATATATATATATATATATATATATATATATATATATATATATATATATATATTATATATGTATATATATATATTCATATATATATATATATATATATATATATATATGTATATATATATATATATATATATATATATATATATATATATATATATATATATATATATATATATATATATTTTTTTTTTGTCGCTGTCTCCCGCGTTTGCGAGGTAGCGCAAGGAAACAGACGAAAGAAATGGCCCAACCCATCCCCATACACATGTATATACATACGTCCACACACGCAAATATACATACCTACACAGCTTTCCATGGTTTACCCCAGACGCTTCACATGCCTTGATTCAATCTACTGACAGCACGTCAACCCTGGTATACCACATAGCTCCAATTCACTCTATTCCTTGCCCTCCTTTCACCCTCCTGCATGTTCAGGCCCCGATCACACAAAATCTTTTTCACTCCATCTTTCCACCTCCAATTTGTTCTCCCTCTTCTCCTCGTTCCCTCCACCTCCGACACATATATCCTCTTGGTCAATCTTTCCTCACTCATTCACTCCATGTGCCCAAACCATTTCAAAACACCCTCTTCTGCTCTCTCAACCACGCTCTTTTTATTTCCACACATCTCTCTTACCCTTACGTTACTTACTCGATCAAACCACCTCACACCACACATTGTCCTCAAACATCTCATTTCCAGCACATCCATCCTCCTGCGCACAACTCTATCCATAGCCCACGCCTCGCAACCATACAACATTGTTGGAACCACTATTCCTTCAGACATACCCATTTTTGCTTTCCGAGATAATGTTCTCGACTTCCACACATTCTTCAAGGCTCCCAGAATTTTCGCCCCCTCCCCCACCCTATGATCCACTTCCGCTTCCATGGTTCCATCCGCTGCCAGATCCACTCCCAGATATCTAAAACACTTCACTTCCTCCAGTTTTTCTCCATTCAAACTCACCTCCCAATTGACTTGACCCTCAACCCTACTGTACCTAATAACCATGCTCTTATTCACATTTACTCTTAACTTTCTTCTTTCACACACTTTACCAAACTCAGTCACCAGCTTCTGCAGTTTCTCACATGAATCAGCCACCGGTGCTGTATCATCAGCGAACAACAACTGACTCACTTCCCAAGCTCTCTCATCCCCAACAGACTTCATACTTGCCCCTCTTTCCAGAACTCTTGCATTCACCTCCCTAACAACCCCATCCATAAACAAATTAAACAACCATGGAGACATCACACACCCCTGCCGCAAACCTACATTCACTGAGAACCAATCACTTTCCTCTCTTCCTACACGTACATATATATATATATATATATATATATATATATATATATATATATATATATATATATATATATATATATATATATATATATATATATATATATATATATATATATATATATATATATATATATATATATATATATATATATATATATATATATATATATATATCCAATTTCCAGTTCTTTTTCAAGTTACTTTAACGTTGAATTTACAATCCTCACATCACTGTGCATCCTTCCATTTAATTTTCCACTTAGGATCCACTTCCACTTGCTTCAAATCCTTTCAGCACAGCGAGGGGGCGAGGTAGGATGGAGAGGAGGAGGTTGGGAGTGGGGTGTGTGCCGGCCGGTCAGCCGGAGGTGGTGGGAGGGTGGCAGAGAGGAAAAACTTGGAACGTCGTCCAGTTTGTGGTCAGTCTCAATGAGTACGGGGAAACCTGCAGAACTATGTCCATACCACAGCTCCCAGGATGATGTCAGTACGTACCTCAGCTCCCAGGATGATGTCAGTACGTACCTCAGCTCCCAGGATGATGTCAGTACGTACCTTAGCTCTCAGGATGACGTCAGTACGTACCTCAGCTCCCAGGATGACGTCAGTACGTAGTTCAGCTTCCAGGATGACGTCAGTACGTGCCTCAGCTCCCAGGATGACGTCTGTACGTGCTTCGGCTCCAAGGATGATGTCAGCACGGACCTCAGCTCCCAGGATGACGTCAGTACGTACCTCAGCTCCCTGAATGATGTCAGTAAGTACCTCAGCTCCCAGGATGATGTCAGTCCATACCTCAGCTCCCAGGATGATGTCAGTACGTACCTCAGCTCCCTGAATGATGTCAGTACGTACCTCAGCTCCCAGGATGATGTCAGTACGTACCTCAGCTCCCAGGATGATGTCAGTACGTACCTTAGCTCTCAGGATGATGTCAGTGCGTACCTTAGCTCCCAGGATGACGTCAGTACTTACCGCTGCTCCCAGGATGACGTCAGTACGTACCTCAGCTCCCAGAATGATGTCAGTAAGTACCTCAGCTCCCAGGATGACGTCAGTATGTGCCTCAGCTCCCAGAATAATGTCAGTACGTACCTCAGCTCCTAGGATGATATCAGTACGTACCTCAGCTCCCAGGATGACGTCAGTACGTGCCTCAGCTCCCA